>NW_024752631.1:0-31709 GCF_018991925.1 Homarus americanus
GGGTGTTCTCAGCGCCCAGGAGGCCATGCTATGGGGATGGTGCTGGGGGGTGTTCTCAGCGCCTAGGAGCCATGCTGGGCGGGGATGGTGCTGGGGGGGGTGGGTGTTCTCAGTGTATGTTTGTCCCGTTATAAACAATACTGGGGTATATTTCGTCTCTTCGTTGTTTGGTTTGTTTGTTGTTGTTTGTTTATGCGCGCGTGTGTGTGTGTGTGTTCTTTGTTAATTTTGTTTTTCTTTGTTTTATTACAGATTATTATTATTATTATTATTATTCCGAATTTAAATACCAAAAATTAACCCAACAAATCTGTATACCTGAACCATACAAAAAAAATAAATACAAAATTCTCACAGGTAAATTGCAATAAGACCTTAACCTTTGACCTACAGTAATCCATGCCCAGAACCAAATATCCTCCTGTGGCATTTATCCATCTGTCCATCTTACCAAGTTTGATCCACATATATCAACATGTTACTAAAAGAATATGTAGTTTACTCACACACGGACAGAAACGAATCCAATACTCGCTCATCGATCAATAAGACCCGAGACGGTGTTTTCGACAGGTAAGTAAATTGGTCTCCATTTTCACCTGTCTACACAATGACACGATCAGCCTTGTTTAATATCATCCTTTATACTTCGTTTCATTCAATGTCTTTTATGTCAAGGGAATGTGTATGTATGCCTGTGTATGTATGTATGTATGTATGTATGTATGTATGTATGTATGTATGTATGTTCAGTTCGGTTCGGTTCAGTTCTGGTGTCCCTATTATAGAATGGATATAAATTCACTAGAGTCGGTGCAGCGAAGAATGACAAAAATGATTCCGGGACTTAGAAACCTTCCATATCAGGATAGGTTAAAGAAACTTAACTTGCATTGCCTAGAAAGACGAAGAGTGCGGGGAGATATGATAGAAGTATTTAAGTGGGTGAAAGGAATCAATAAAGGGGATATAGATAAAGTTCTTATAATATCCGAGCAGGATAGGACTCGGAGCAACGGATTCAAGTTGGATAAGTTTAGGTTTAGGAGGGAGATAGGAAGAAACTGGTTCACAAATAGGGTGGTGGACGAGTGGAACAAGCTTAGCAACTTTGTAGTAAGTGCGGGAACTCTGGAAAGTTTCAAAAGGAGGCTAGATAGATTCATGGATGATAGAGAGTGGTAGTAACTCTTGACAGGAGCTGTCATGCACAGGCCAACCGGCCTATTGCAGACTCCTTATTTTCTTATGTTCTTATGTTCTTAAATCCTCAACATAAAAGACAAATTCACCTCCATGTGTTAAAATCTTACTACACTACATTACCGTCACCACTATACCAAACCTGTGTAATATTAACACACTAATACACTATTAAGACATCACCAAATCCATCAATAAACAGTACATCTTCCTTTACACTTGATTAGAAAGAAAAACAAGAAAATATACTCAGAATCTCAAATTCATTCACTAACATTACGAAAAATTACAAGAGTTAAGAGTCAAAGCAAGATATGTACTGTACGCAATGTTGATGTTATTTTGTTCGCCATCATTGTGTCCTAAAGTTAATCTGTTTTGTGAAGTATATCCTCGGACTTGGGAACAAATCATCATGTGTACCTTTGAGTATTAAGGTCTTGATCCATTTCCTTGATGTCTACTGTTTGGAACAGGTAACACCACCACAATTGTTTTAACCAAGACGAAAACGGACGAAAAAAAAAAGCTTCTACAAATATCAAGTATTAATTTTCTCTCTTTACAGGATCTAATACTCTTGGAAATGTGTTTAAATTAATCTGATTTGTTTTCATTTATTGTCGATCCTTTATAAGAGGACTCGTGGATCCCCCGAGCCTAGCCGGCCATTTTGTTTACATTTTTCGGTCGCTCTAAAAACCATTAAAACAATATTGAGTATAAACGTTTGGCTCAACTGATGATCTCAAACATGTCCCAACATTTTTTTGCCTCAACTCCACATTCTGTAACTCATTTAGGTAGATGTCCCTCACTACACACACACTGGACTATGTGTAATGTTGCAGCTAATGTGTTATCAAGATATTGCACATTATATGTTCATGTGTGGTCATTATTATATCAAACGGAGGAATTTTAAAGAGCTATTACACCACCTGTATCATTAGTTGTCGCCAGGTGAAGGAATGTTTAGGTAGATTATATTTTATTGACTGTAATTAAAGTTTCAATACCTAAGACGTTCCACTATAAGAGTCTTTCAACCTCAGGTAAGGTCTTAAGACTTTCTACTCTAGGTCTTACACCCTGGAGTAGCTGTATCGTCCACATAGGTAATTACTCCACAAGGAACTATAAGTTACACCTTGATGTAATACTTCATTTACTGCCAAACTTTATAGGGAAATATTTTTTCACAAAGAATTTCAAGTTACAATTTCACATAATAAGTCACATTACAAACGTTCCTTCGGCTTACAGTTAAACTTTGCAATGTCAAGATATTTTTTTCACTGCAGAGGAAAGTATCCGTCATCATCATCACCACACACAAACACACACACGCAAAGACAAAACTCCTGTATCCAAATTCTCAAAAGTTTATAAATTAAATTCTTCCCTAAAATTAAACAGACAATACATCTATTAATCATAGAGTATGTGAACAATATCGACGCTATATTGGTTACCATCTTTGAGTCATATAATTAGTTAGCTACATAGTGTTAATTATTTAGTTAAATAGGAAAAAATAATCTACTAGCGTGTGTTGTGACCAAAATAAATCAACATTGTATTTACTTTCTCCTCCAGGGGGCACTAAGTCTAGAAAAATGACACAATTGACATCTACATAAAGTGACTGACCAAGGGTAGATATTGGCTACCTTTTGTGTTACTTTGAGGTCGTAAGAACACACAGAGCTGCTCTTAAGGATGTTTACCACAATACACCTCAACCAGCTTCTCATTCACTAAGGTCAAACAATAAATCTGGTTCAAAAGATACACCGTAAATTTTATTAGAATACAATAATCAATTACTGTATTATTGTATTGAGGCGAATAGTCTTATGGTGTTAAGATGTGTTCTTAAGCCACGAAGGTAAACAAAAGGTATTCAATATCTGCCTTGGTTGACGATGATCTGTAGACGTTTGCAAGTCCTCCTCCTGCTCTCGAGTAAGGTTAGGAAGGCCTCACCTGACCAAAATTGTTAATTAAGGTAGATTACCTGAAGATTAACCCTCCCAGCTTATTTCAACTAATGATTAACTTAACGCTACCTGGGAAGTTAAGTTAGATTAGATTAAGTTAGGTTAGGTTAGGGTAGGTCAGGTCAGGTCAGGCAGTGCTAGTGTAGTTAATCTTGAGGTTAAATAAACTAGAGGCTAATCTTCACATGAGCCAGTAAGACACTTTGACGGAGGCGGTTACGTACAACAGGAAAGCTCTGATAACATATAATGTACAGTATATACCGTTTAAGTTGCGTCAGCAGCTCTATACACCACTTATTGACTTACTCATTCACTGCCGTAGAAATATTTACTTCTCTAACAGGTTTCTATATGGTTCCCAGTCATTATAATACGACCTTGTAAAATCAAATGATCTAAATTAAACTAAACTTATCCAAATTAAACTTATTAGCTAACAAATCCTTCTAAAACACGATATATGCAAATCAAAAGTTCTAAATTCAACTTAACTTATCGTAATATAACTATTATAACTAAACCATTTTAATTAAACCTAACCTAAACACCTCAAGTGCCACAAACAGAAGGAAAAAACACCTTTAATATTATCGTGTAAGAGGCCCCTGTAACCCACTAACTCCAGGTAATGCATCTATATCAATCTACCTGCGTCGGAAGCTCTATACGTGACTATGATCGTTACCCACTGCTGGAGAACATTTGTACTTCTATAATTACCCCTGGAGAAACAATGCACCAATTTACGATTTATTTATTTTATTTTTCATTTATTTTTTATTCTTGGTCCATACTGTAAACATCGCCCGCTTGTGAGTCCCGTCAGCCATTTTGTTCTAACTTTCGGGGATTCTAAAATAAGCTATAAATAAATAAATAAATAAATAAATAAAACAAGCATCTTTTGTTTTTCTAACCCATGAGCTGTGAGTCTTCATTATATACTTCAACATTACTGTAAACTAAGGCTAGAGAGGGTGTGTACAGTACTAGTGGAGCCAAGACGAGAAGGTATTTCAAATCCATAAAGGGTTTTACAAGTGGAGAGTCTTACAAGTGGAGGGTCTTACAGGTGGAGAGTCTTACAAGTGGAGGGTCTTACAGGTGGAGGATTTTAATAAGGATAAATACAGCAAGTCTTACAGTTGAATCAGCCAAGTCGAGGAAAACTCTTAAGAGTCACGTAACTTCTACCTGGTGTTACCTGTAATCAAGCTAAGGTATATGTAAGAAGAATATTATCTCGTTACTATCCATTCCTCTTCCACTATCCTGCGAGGTGGTGTATTAATAGGCACAGATACTCATGATAAAGAAGGAATAAAGAGAAAGACGCAAGATACCTATAAAATGCGACAGAATATACCCACACATGCGTAATCCTAACCCATCCCAACCCAACCCAACCCTATCCTACCCCCAGCTTCACCACAGTACACAAAGTCATTCTTGGTATCAGAGTGACGCATAAACACCCTGTATCGCCTAAGACACATTTGAATCGGATGGTTCGTTGACGGTTTTATTTCTTCGGTATAAACCAGTGAAGCAATTAGTTCGTGGGAACAGCGAGTCAAAATACTTCACATCAGCTTCGTTTACGACCTCCAGCTGATATTTACTTCTGTTGTCTATATCAATCACATTTTATAATGAAAACAAAAATATGGTTAGTTACTTATAAATGAAAATAAATCATACTTAGATACTTAGGAGTGGGGAAAAAAGATACTTAAGATACTTAAAAATGAAAACACTCTTTGATACTTAAATTAGGACAAAATAAACGGACATAAAGATTTAACTATGAGCGGTGGATATTACGACATGTACCGGCTATCAATACAGAGGCGCTATTTAGCCGTGAAGTTCTCTCAGAAACCCAACAAGACAATATGTGGTCACGTAAAAATTTCAGGTTAATTTTTAACACCATCCGTCATTTTAAACCTTGGCACCTGTAGATTAAGAAAATATATGGTGATATTTTTTCTGATGGGATAAAGGTCGTATTTGTCCAGAGAAGTAAGAGAGGAAAAAATCACTTGAGAGGCATGACGCACAGAGTGTCTAAGGTGATAAAAGATCATATACTACCATTTGGGTTTTCAAATTAAGTTCATTACATAAAATATCAAACTCATAAAGATTACAAAAGAACAGAACATCATGAGCTCTCTACAGCTATTGTCAGCCGTCAATATGCTGATGTACAGAAGCTACACAATGTTATTGGTGACTGTAATCCCAGGAAAATGATGCTCTTTTAAACTTGGTAACTGGAGCTGTAATGCCAGAAAATGCCAAATATGACAATCTATGTGCATATGAAGTTGGAAGACAAAATTATGAAAATTTTGTCAAGGAACGTATTGTTGGTCCATTGAGCATCTGGGAAAAGATGTCCAAGGTTAATCTTCTGTCGTGGAAAGCAGCAAATAAGACTTCAACCATCAAATTGCTATCACAAGTTATAGAACTTAAGCAGGACATACAGTATATGCATCACAGAAGGGCAGCACTGTACATATCAAGTCACCAGACACTGATGTGTTTGGCATATTAAAGCAGCCTCAACTTGGAGAAAATACAAGTATGAAAACAGGAACTGGTGAGCGACGACACATTGGGCAGAGAGCCTTACAGGTTTCCATGCCTTCACAGGATCTGACTGCATTGGAAAATTTGTTGGCAAAGGAAAGAAAGCATGTTGGAGCACTTTGATGAAATCTAACACAAAAGTCCTAGATGCATTCAAGATGCTGAGTAGACCAAATGCCCTCCAGCAGACATGTATATTGGTCTAGAGGAATTTGTATTTAAGCTCTACTGTCCACGAATGACTTTCACTAAACTGTCAAAACTTAGATGGCATCTCTTCAAGATAACGCAGGCAGAAGCTGGAGAACTACCAGCAACTGCAGCAACTCTAAAGTATCATATATTGAGAGGAAGGTATCAAGCTCTTCTGTGGTCTTGTGATGCAGACAGTGAAATGCTTTCACAATTAGAGCATGGCTGGAAGATTGACAATGACTGTTTCATACTAGTAATATCAGACCAACCACCAGCTCCAGAAGCAATCACAGAACTTGTTAAATGTGGATGTGGCGTCAGGAAATGTGGATCATTGTCATGTTCATACAGAAAGAATCAGAAAGAATAGCATGACATGCACCGAGATGTGTAACTGTCAAGCAGATGATGAGAAATGCCTAAACAAGGTGAAGGAATCTGTTGTACACAGAAGACTCTGATGACGAGGACTGAAGCAATGTCGTAAATAATAACTTGTGACTTGTTTACACATGATGTATAACACTACAAACTTTTAATAAATATAAAACAGTGGTTCTAAGCTTTTCAGATAATGGTAATATGTATATGTTTAATTTCCAGTATTTGTCTTTAGCAAATAATTTTACTTACTGCAATCTCTTCTTTGCCAGAGACAGGATGGCATATATGAGCAGCCATGTTTGTAACACACTTAAGATATTATAACAGCATTCATAATATATTATGTTAAATTGTAATCATATAATACTACATGTTCATAGGTTATTAGTCATGTTTTAAGTTACTTAGGACTTAATGGTAATACGTCTGTGGTTCATTACGCCGCTCTTTGATAAAACTTCTTTAATGGCATAAAACTTATAATAAACCGTTCAGAAAAAATGACACCACAGTTCCTTAACATAGTTTATAAGGATTATTACGATGTATGGTGTCAAAAATTAACATGAAATTTTTATGGGATTACTTAAGCTCCTACACTAAAACCTGCCGACCTAACCTAACCTTTTTTACCCACCTCCACCTACTTACCTAAGTAATCTAACCTAACCTATTGAAACTTAACTTAACCACCTACCTCATCTAACACCACTTTGTAATCTATTTGCACTACTGCTCACAGGATGAGTATGGGGGGCACAATAAACTAGCCTCTAAGTGGCAAAATTAACAAAACTAACCTAACCTAACCTAACTTGACTTAACCTAACCTGATCTGATCTATCCAACTTAAACATCTTAGAATATATAATAAAGCCGCTAGGTTAATTTAGGCTAAATATGGTTGATTCATATTTTGTTTTGACAGAAATTCCCGGCAAAATGACGTATCTATATTGAGAACCACCGCCATGTTGGTTCCACGTTAACAAGACATGGATACACTACAGAATAACCCGCGTTCGTTTAACCTCAATTACTACAGTTTACTTTATAATCTTACTTCACAATCTTCACTACATCTCACTTCACAATCTTCACTACATCTCACTCCACAATCTTCACTACATCTCACTTCACAATCTTCACTACATCTCACTTCACAATCTTCACTACATCTCACTTCACAATCTTCACTACATCCCACTTCACAATCTTCACTACTTCTCATTCACAATCTTGACTACATCTCACTTCACAATCTTCACTACATCTCACTTCACAATCTTCACTACATCTCACTTCACAATCTTCACTAAATCTCACTTCACAATCTTCATTACATCTCACTTCACAATCTTCACTACATCTCACTTCACAATCTTCACTACATCTCACTTCACAATCTTCACCACATCTGACTTCACAATCTTCACTACATCTCACTTCACAATCTTCACTACATCTCAATTCACAATCTTCACTACATCTCACTCAATAACTTTCACTACATCCTCATTCCACAATCTTCACTACATCTCACTTCACACCTTTCACTACATTTCACTTCACAATCTTCACTACATCTCACTTCACAATCTTAACTACATCTCACTTTCACAATCTTCACTACATCTCAATTTCACAATCTTCACCACCACATCTCACTTCTCACAATCTTCACTATATCTCACCTCACAATCTTTACTACATCTCACCTCACAATCTTCACTACATTTCACTTCACAATCTTCACTACATCTCACTTCACAATCTTCACTACATCTCACTTCACAATCTTCACTACATCTCACTTCACAATCTTCACTACATCTCACTATACAATCTTCACTACATCTAACTTCACAACCTTCACTACATCTCACTTCACAATCTTCACTACATCTCACTTCACATCTTCACTACATCTCACTTCACAATCTTCACCATATCTCACTCTCACAATCTTCACCACATCTCACTTCACAATCTTCACCAAATCTCACTTCACAATCTTCACCACATCTCACTTCACAATCTTTACCACATCTCACTTCACAATCTTCACTACATCTCACTTCTCACAATCTTTTACTACATCTCACTTCACAATCTTTCACTACATCTCACTTCACAATCTTCACTACATCTCACTTCACAATCTCTTCACTGCATCTCACTTCTGCCAAACTTCACCACATCTCTCACTTCACAATCTTCACTACATCTCATTTCTACAATCTTCACTACATCTCACTCTCAATCTTTCACTACATCTCACTCACAATCTCCACTACATCTCACTTCACAATCTTCACTAAACTTCACTTCACACCTTCACTCACATCTCACTCACAATCTTCACTTCATCTCACTTCACAATCTTCCCCATCTCACTTCACAATCTTCTTCACCACATCCACTCACAATCTTCACTACATCTCACTTCACACCTTTCACCACATCCACTTCACAATCTTCACACTACATCTCACTTCACAATCTTCACTACATCCATTTCACAATCTTCACTACATCTCACTTCACAATCTTCACTGCATCTCACTTTACAATCTTCACCACATCTCACTTCACAATCTTCACTACATCTCACTTCACAATCTTTACCACATCTTACTTCACAATCTTCACTACAGCTCACTTCACAATCTTCACTATATCTCACTTCACAATCTTCACTACATCTCACTTCACAATCTTCACCACATCTCACTTCACAATCTTCACTACATCTCACTTCAAAATCTTCACTACATCTCACTACACAATCTTCACTACATCTCACTACACAATCTTCACTACATCTCACTTCACAATCTTCATTACATCTCACTTCACAATCTTCACTACATCTCACTTCACAATCTTCACTACATCTCACTTCACAATCTTCACTACATCTCACTTCACAATCTTCACTACATCTCACTTCACAATCTTCACTACATCTCACTTCACAAGCTTCACTACATCTCACCTCACAATCTTCACTACATCTCACTTCACAATCTTCACTACATCTCACTTCACAATCTTCACTACATCTCACTTCACAATCTTCACTACATCTCACTACATCTCACTTCACAATCTTTACCACATCTTACTTCACAATCTTTACCACTTCTTACTTCACAATCTTCACTACATCTCACTACATCTCACTTCATAATCTTCACCACATCTCACTTCACAATCTTCACTACATCTCACTTAACAATCTTCACTACATGTCACTTCACAATCTTCACTACATCTCACTTCACAATCTTCACTACATCTCACTTCACAATCTTCACTACATCTCACTTCACAATCTTCACTACATCTCACTTCACAATCCTCACCACATCTCACTTCACAATCTTCACTAACCCCATCCTTCATCACTAGATATAACAACATCCATCATCACTACATATAACACCATCCATCATCATCACTACATATAACACCATCCATCATCACTACATATGACACCATCCATCATCACTACATATAACACCATCCATCATCATCACTACATATAACACGATCCATCATCACTACATATAACACGATCCATCATCACTACATATAACACCATCCATCATCACTACATATAACACCATCCATCATCACTACATATAACACGATCCATCATCATCACTACATATAACACTATCCATCGTCACTACATATAACACCGTCCATATCACTACATATAACACCATCCACCATCACTACATATAGAACCATCCATCACGACATATAACACCATCCAACATCACTACATATAACAACACCCATCATCACTACATATAACTCCATCCATCATCACTACATATGACACCATCCAGCATCACTACATATAACACCACCCATCATCACTACATATAACATCATGCATCATCACTACATATAACACCATCCATCAACAGTACATATAAAACCAACCTATCATCACTACATAAAATATCATCCATCATCACTACATATAACACCATCCAACATCACTACATATAACACCACCCATCATCACTACATATTACAACATCCATCACTACATATAACTCTATCCATCATCACTACATATAACACCATCCAGCATCACTACATATAACACCAACCATCATCCCTACATATAACATCATCCATCATCACTACATATAACACCATCCATCATCACTACATATAAAACCATCCTATCATCACTACATATAATATCATCCATCATCACTACATATAACACCATCCAACATCACTACATATAACACCACCCATCATCACTACATATAACATCATCTATCATCACTACATATAATACCATCCAACATCACTACATATAACACCACCCATCATCACTACATATTACATCATCCATCACTACATATAACTCTATCCATCATCACTACATATAACACCACCCATCATCACTACATATAACATCATCCATCATCACTACATATAACTCTATCCATCATCACTACATATAACACCATCCAGCATCACTACATATAACACCACCCATCATCACTACATATAACATCATGCATCATCACTATATATAACACCATCCATCATCACTACATATATTATCCTCCTATCATCACTACATATAACACCATCCATCATCACTACAACACCATCCTCATCACTATAGTGATAAACAGAGCTTCATTTTGTTGTCAATTTCTTTAAATTCCAACCTTATTAAACCGTAATTCTTTCTGTATTGTCAAATTTTGATTTGACCTCAGTGAGAGAGCTGTTAGTGTCAGTCCATCACAATGGTGTTCCGACGCACTGTAACGAAGGTGTCTAAGGTGGAGGTGAAGGCTTGCCAGGTGAAGGAGAAGGGTCCCCGATCTAACAAACTGCAGACCACAAAACACACTAAGGCACAAAACAAGAAGAAGAAGAAGGAAACTCCCACTTTCTGCCATGTACAAAAGGACCAGTACCTGCCATGGGGAGACTACATCTTCACCGGGAAAAAGACAAAAAACAACAAGAAGCGCTGAACCTGTTTCTGATATTTAAAAATACTGTAATAAAAAACATATTAATTGATTTTGTTTGTATTATTTATGCTTTTATTATTTTCATCTGTAAACGTGCTGTTTTGGGAATATATTTTGAGTTACATAATATTTAGGTACACCAGTTTATTTCACTGTATGGCATCGAACTCCGTAAGTGAGCTCGTAATCTAGCCCGTAACTTACAGCACCTCAACACGATCAACCTGGATATAGTAGTCGCTATTTCCCGATTGCATGAAAAAAAATTAATAATATATGTTTTAATAATGCTTGTTAGACTTGTTTTATCATAGAATAATGAAGAAAATGTTTTGTACATCAACATACTAAAATACAATATTAGTTTTTTTTTTTACAACAAGATGAGGCTTGAGTGTTCTAATTCTTGCTGAATGGAAGAGACACAGCTTTTGTCTTCTTACAACTTTTCAGGTAATTTGTACCAAAATAGAAGATTTTTATTGTCCACATTTAGGGTATATTTATTTGTATGACTGAATAAACTTGCAGATAGACCTTATTAATGTGGTATAGCTGTAAATATCCTTCAGTAATGAAATCCAAATATGAAGTCAAGTGAACATTTTTGCCTAGACTCCGCCTTTGTTAGGACCAAGTTATAACAAGTTGTTCTGCCAAGTATCCAATAAGTACCCATGACTCAGAGTTAAATTATACCTAACCTAATCTAAGTTCATCAAACCTAATAAAAAAAAGTGGGGCAAAAAATAAGTGGTAAAGAATTTTTTTTTCTCAGAAAAAGAAATATATTCAGAGGTTTTTTATCCGATACATTCAGTCGTGATTTTTTTTATGCAACATTAGTAAAATGTATTTAACCCTAACACTACCTCACCTTACCTAATCTTACCTTACCTTATCTAACCTAACCTAATGTTACCTAACCTAACCTAACCTAACCTAACCTAACCTAACCTAACCTAACCTAATGTTACCTAACCTAACCAAGCCGCAACGCTCATGACACAATTGAGTTCTCTAGAAAATTTTCATTTCATTTTCTTTTTTTAAAAATACATTTGCAGAGACAACAAACGTTTGATAATTATTTCTCCAACATATCTATAAATCTGTTGATGATATATAAATTTAGGATAGGTTAGGTTTGGTGTGATTAGGATAGGTTAGGCTAGTTTAGGATAGTCTAAGTTAGCTTAGGAAAGGCTAAGTTAGGTTACGATAGACTAGGTTAGGTTTTAATCTGCATGATATATTTACTGAACTTGTAAACGATGTTATAATCCTGGCAGCAGGGTATCGATCACGAAAATAACACTTTGGTAGTTATAACATTTGATAAAGTTTATTATTACTGTAACATGAAACAAATCACTATAGCTGTACTTATCAATCCAGTATTAAATCTGTATTATCTTTGACCATCGCTCATTGGCCAGCTTATCTCTGCAATGTTCTCTGATATAATAAAGTATTGGTGAATGGGAATATTAATCATTTGTGAGTCACTTACTATAAAGGAAACTGTAACGGATTCTATGGACAGTTGGGAATATTTTCATGGAATAAGTCGGAGTAACTCCCCTCTTGCCCAAAAGCAATCCAAGGAGTTAATTCACAGAGCGAAAATCTAGACGAGTCTTCCTTGTTTGTTTTAGGTCATAACAACGAAAAGTTAAATAATGTTTATTACAATGATTCAGGTTTTACTGTAATTCTTCTTTTTTATATTGTTAGTATTTTGTAGATTTTTTTCACCCAGTTCATTTCTTGTTTAGATTCATTATTGCAATTATTTTTATTACAGAGTTGAATTAAAAGTTTATATCTAAGTATTTTACAGCTTCACAAATACTTTTATAGAATGTTGATACACACAGTGGACAGTTTTTAGTTCTTTCTTGTATTACCTCAGTATTACTCTGTTAAATACTCTTACCTTTTACACCTGACCGTTTATTTATTTATTTTATAAATTGTTTAAAGAGAGAACATCACCAGCAGGATACAGATGTTGAAGTAACCTAACCCTTCCCCCACTGCTACCCCTCCCTCTTGTCCCACATTCTTACTCATCACTCCTACCCCTTACTCCTACCCCTTACTCCCACCCCTTATTCCCACCCCTTATTCCCACCCCTTGCTCCCACCCCTTACTTCTACCCCTTACTTCTACCCCTTACTCCTACCACTTACTCCTACCCCTTACTTCTACCCCTTACTTCTACCCCTTACTCCCACCCCTTACTCCCACCCCTTATTCCCACCTGTAGTGTGAGGTGGGGTTGTCAGACCACAGCTTACATCGCGAGGAAAGCCAGACTTGTCCCGACATTAGCCCAGGTCAAGTATAGGGTAACTCTGCGGTTGACCAAGGATTGTAAACCAACTAGCTCCCCCTCCCATGTCACACATGTAAGAAGGCACCAGCCGACTCTCTCCCAATATACAATAACCTACACCGCAGAAAGAAGTCCAGACCTGACCTCACAATTAGCCAGGTCACTTGTAACCCTTGGAGCCCAACTCAAGGCCTCTCGTGTTACACGGCCCCACCTGACGACTTCTCCTTACATCTCAGAAACTCGAGTCTGACCCAACGTTTGGGAAGTCAAGTGTAGGGGAACTCTCACGGTTGCTCTCCCAATATACACATGGCCCCACCTGATGACTTTCCCAGATAGTTCTGAAAAAGTCCAGGCCTGACCGCACATTTGCGGGGTCAAAATGTAAGGAGACCCTTCGCCGCCCCCCAGGCCAGCTGAACCTGACGGCTCGCTTCCCAATATATAGGACGTCCTGGTCCTCCCTCGAGGATTCGCAGAGAGGGAGTTGTCTTGTAACAAGGTGGCCAGCTACTACACCACCAGGCCTGCTCGAGAGAAGTCAAGGGCCGGAGGCAAGTCGCCTCCGGTCAGGACCGAGACTTCCCTCCGGCGCCCAGCTAAGCAGTCTCCCATAGAGACAACCCAGGACTACCTGCTAGGCCTCCCCTAGGTCACGTGAGTGTTTGTCAGAGCTTTCCATGGGATGAGTTACTTACGTGGGAAGTGTATTCATTTCATGTTCGTGTCCGAGAATCAGAGTGTCTAGTAACGTAATATGATGTCCTAGTAACGTAAACATAATGTCCTAGTAACTTCAATAGAAGGTGTTATTAATGTGTCCATGTCATGTTCGTAATTAATAGTGAGTTGTAACGTAAACCCATGCCTCCCTCGGTTAGCCATAACACCTGGCTCGTTTCATCCTTCATTTGTTTCAGTCTAAGTATTGTCTACAATTGTGTAATAAGTAATTCCTGTGTCATAGCGTCGTAGCGTGAAAAGTGGCCTAGTGTGTCACCGTTACAGCTCAAGTAAATGTCTCTCGTCGTGGTATGCGCGAATTTTTTTTTGTCTAGAAATATGTTCAGTGCTTAACGTAATTTCTCAGTGTTCCCCGCGTTCTGTGAAGTTCTCAGTATCCCAAGTGCATTTTAATTGTCGGTCAGTGTTAAATGTACCCATTGTGTTTTAGCGATAGAAGCGGTGTCTGTACTAACTATTATAACTTAACATGTCTTTTAACCTACATCCTCCTCCCTGTCCTAACCCTCACCTCACCCTCCGTACCCATCCGTTCCCGCCTCGCTCCGCCCTGCCCTGCCCTACCCCGCTCCGCCCCGCCCCGCCCCGCCCCGCGCCCGTCCCGGTTACGCCACTCAACACCTCAGGCCTTCCCTAGGTCACGCGCGCATCATGGCCAAATGTTTCCCGCCCCACCCGCCCGTGTGACCACCAATGTTTTGTCCTGTGAGTTATGCTTCGAAATTGGTGGTTAGTGTTACTTAATATTGCGATAATTACAGAGCTTCACTCAGAGTGGTTTTATGCTAGTATGATTTGTAATGTACTCTTTGACGCGTAGTGATAAATAATATTCAATGTAGTGAGCAGAGCTTCACTCCCCGACCCAGCCTAATGAGAAAATTGTCGTGACGGAAATAATAGTTACCAAACATTGACGTAACTTATAAAGTAAATATTTTTTTTTTTTGCGAATGCACTTCCAACTAATCCATCATCCCTTTAGGATTGTTTCTGTCAAATGTCACACACAGTACCGCCCCATGGCTAGCCGGAATCCGACCACAGCACATATAAGAAGAGAAGTAGCAGCGTGAGGAATGCAGCACCACACCCGCCACACACCACCCCCACTTCTTTCAAGTCCTACCTGGTCTAGGATTAAGAAGAGTTTATATTTTTCTACTAGGAAGTTAAGGAGTGTGGAATGAAGTGCCACACAACGAACCCTGGTGAGCCCAGCCAGGGAGGGATTCACCACTGTGGAAGGTGTAAGACAGGACGGTCTTTGGTCTCGCCGACACTCACGTACGGAGGGCGAGGCCTGGTCCGCGGAACCTGCCTTACGAGTTATCTAAGGAGACGACAGCCCAAACAGTGGACCGGCTTTCATCCCGGCCGGAGAGGGGCCGACGGCAGATGAACAGAAAATCGTCTGGAATATGTTGAAAATGATGATGTTGCAGAGAAGAAATGCAGATGAAGCAGAAAAATTCATCTGGAATATGACGGAAAACGAAGATGTATAAAGAAACGCAGATGAGCAGAAAAATCGTCTGGAATATGAAAATGAAGATGTATAAAGAAACGCAGATGAACAGAAAATTCATCTGGAATATGAAAATGCTCTAAAACGTAGAGGAAGCGCAGGTGAACAGAAAAATCATCTGGAATATTATAGAAACCAGGAGGAAGTGAGAAGAAGTCAGATGTGGTGACACGACCTACAAAGTGCGGTATTGAAGAAAGAAAAACGTGCTATGTGAAGACAGAAGAGACGCTGTGCTGACATCAGAAGAAAGTCGACGATGAAAAGGTGGATAATCAGAAGGACCAATCGACTACCGTTGTTGTGCTGCCAGCATTCCTTATTTTCAGATACCAGCTGGATGGAGGACTTGAGCCATGCTGAACCCAACAAATGTACTGATGTTGTTGATGTTGCTGATGTGTAATAAAAAGATATAACACCCTAACATGTTAAGCAGGAGCATTTTGTATTTTGTATTTAATTCTCTGATTTTTGTTAACATGTACTACAAAGAATGTTTTTTTAAAAAAAGATTAGTCACTTTTTCTATGAGTTCATTTGATCAATGTTTTGCACTACGAAACACAATGTTGTAGCCATTTACTGACTGAGATGAATTATTATTTTGACACGGCCTGGTTAGGCAATGTAACACCTGATTTTGTTTGTAGAATGTGAGTTGCAAGTTTGCCTCGGACACTATGCTAGATATGAAGGATCTTTAGATCACTCTATGTTCACTTACTGTGTATGTATTTTATTTTTTTTCTCCTGTCATAGAAGCTTTAATCTTGGCGGGAGGTATAGTAAGCTTTGTCAGATCAAACTATGCCAGTAGAAAAACATACATCTCTAATGTTATAATTTATAAAATGTAAGGATGCATTATCGCCTCAGGGACTATATTAGATACTGCACATGATGTTACTGTCTACTTTAAATGTGTCATCAGTTCTCTGAGCATGTAAGCTTTGGTCTTGGCGGGAGGTGTAGTGAGGGGTTGTCAGACCACAGCTTACATCGCGAGGAAAGCCAGACTTGTCCCGACATTAGCCGAGGTCAAGTATAGGGTAACTCTGCGGTTGACCGGGATGGTAAATCAACTAGCTCCCCTCCCATGTGACATGTGGCCCCAACAAAACATGTAAGAAGGCACCAGCCGACCCTCTTCCAATATACAATAACCTACTCTCTGAACAAAGGCCGGACCTGACCTCACAATTAGCCAGGTCAAATGTAACCCTTGGAGCCCAACTCAAGGGGGCCACAAATCAACCAGGGCCTCTAGTGTCACACGGCCCCACCTGATGACTTCTCCTTACATCTCAGAAACTCCAGTCTGACCCGACGTTTGGGAAGTCAAGTGTAGGGGAACTCTCACTGTTGCTCTCCCAATATACACACGGCCCCACCTGATGACTTTCCCAGATAGTTCTGAAAAAGTCCAGGCCTGACCGCACATTTGCGAGGTCAAATGTAAGGAGACCCTTCGCCGCCCCCCCCCCCGGCCAGCTGAACCTGACGGCTCGCATCCCAATATATAGGACGTCCTGGTCCTCCCTCGGCGATTCGCAGAGAAGTAGTTGTCTTGTAACAAGGTGGCCAGCCACTACACCACCAGGCCTGCTCGAGAGAAGTCAAGGGCCGGAGGCAAGTCGCCTCCGGTCAGGACCGAGACTTCCCTCCGGCGCCCAGCTAAGCAGTCGCCCACCCGACACCAGTGTCCCAGCTAAGCAGTCGCCCTCCCGACACCAGTGTTCCAGCTAAGCAGTCTCCCTGCTAGGCCTTCCCTAGGTCACGTGAGTGTTTGTCAGAGCTTTCCATGGGATGAGTTACCTACGTGGGAAGTGTATTCATTTCATGTTCGTGTCCGAGAATCAGAGTGTCTAGTAACGTAATATGATGTCCTAGTAACGTAAATATAATGTCCTAGTAACTTCAATAGAAGGTGTTATTAATGTGTCCATATCATGTTCGTGATTAATAAAGATTTGTAACGAAGCAGTGTTTGAGAAGTCGCCTTTAAGAACGTAATAGATGTGTATTGACGTGTAAGACACGACCAGTGTACGATAAGAGTAAATAACTATCACGGCCACGCTACCCAAAATCTTCCTCTCTCTTTATACTCCTCTCGCTATAATATTCTACTACTATAACCTCCTAACTTACTTCTTCTAACAAGATCTGTAGCATTACAATGGCGGCAGCGTACTATGTGTAACCCACGCCTTCCTTGTCCCTTGTTATAGGTGACAGCGAACTATACGTAATTCACGCTTCCCTCGTCCCTTGTTATTGGTAACAGTGTACTTAACGTAAACCCATGCCCTCCCTCATTTTAGCCATAACACCTGACTCGTTGTTTGAGCATTGTTCGAAAGTGCGTGATAAGGAGTTCATGCAAGATATAGTTTCATTATATTGGCGGCAGCGTACTATATGTAACTCACGCCCTCATTGTCCCTTGTTAATGGTGACAGCGAACTATATACGTTAATTCACGCCTTCCTCGCTTAGTTATTATAATGGTAGCAGCGAACTTAACGTAAACTCACGCCTTCCCTCGGTTAGCCATAACACCTGGCTCGTTTCATCCTTCATTTGTTTCAGTCTAAGTATTGTCTACAATTGTGTAATAAGTAATTCCTGTGTCGTAGCGTGAAAAGTGGCCTAGTGTGTCACCGTTACAGCTCAAGTAAATGTCTCTCGTCGTGGTATGCGCGAATTTTTTTTTGTCTAGAAATATGTTCAGTGCTTAACGTAATTTCTCAGTGTTCCCCGCGTTCTGTGAAGTTCTCAGTATCCCAAGTGCTTTTTAATTGTCGGTCAGTGTTAAATGTACCCATTGTGTTTTAGCGATAGAAGCGGTGTCTGTACTAACTGTTATAACTTAACATGTCTTTTAACCTACATCCTCCTCCCTGTCCTAACCCTCACCTCACCCTCCGTACCCATCCGTTCCCGCCTCGCTCCGCCCTGCCCTGCCCTACCCCGCCCCACCCCGCCCCGCGCCCCGTCCCGGTTACGCCACTCTACACCTCAGGCCTTCCCTAGGTCACGCGCGCATCATGGCCGAATGTTTCCCGCCCCGCCCGCCCGTGTGACCACCAATGTTTTGTCCTGTGAGTTATGCTTCGAAATTGGTGGTTAGTGTTACTTAACATTGCCATAATTACAGAGCTTCACTCAGTGTGTATTTATGCTAGTATGATTTGTAATGTACTCTTTGACGCGTAGTGATAAATAATATTCAATGTAGTGAGCAGAGCTTCACTCCCCGACCCAGCCTAATGAGAAAATTGTCGTGACGGAAATAATGGTTACCAAACATTGACGTAACTTATAAAGTAATTTTTTTTTTTGCGAATGCACTTCCAACTAATCCATCATCCCTTTCGGATTGGTTCTCTGGCAAATATCACACACAGTACCGCCCCATGGCTAGCCGGAATCCGACCACAGCACATATAAGAAGAGAAGTAGCAGCATGAGGAATGCAGCACCACGCCCGCCACACACCACCCCACTTCTTTCAAGTCCTACCTGGTCTAGGATTAAGAAGAGTTTATATTTTTCTACTAGGAAGTTAAGGAGTGTGGAATGAAGTGCCACACAACGAACCCTGGTGAGCCCAGCCAGGGAGGGATTCACCACTGTGGAAGGTGTAAGACAGGACGGTCCTTGGTCTCGCCGACACTCACGTACGGAGGGCGAGCCCTGGGCCGCGGAACCTGCCTTACAGTCATCTAAGGAGACGACAGCCCAAACAGTGGACCGGCTTTCATCCCGGCCGGAGAGGGGCCGACGGCAGATGAACAGAAAATCGTCTGGAATATGTTGAAAATGATGATGTTGCAGAGAAGAAATGCAGATGAAGCAGAAAAATTAATCTGGAATATGACGGAAAACGAAGATGTATAAAGAAACGCAGATGAGCAGAAAAATCGTCTGGAATATGAAAATGAAGATGTATAAAGAAACGCAGATGAACAGAAAATTCATCTGGAATATGAAAATGCTCTAAACGTAGAGGAAGCGCAGGTGAACAGAAAAATCATCTGGAATATTATAGAAACCAGGAGGAAGTGAGAAGAAGTCAGATGTGGTGACACGACCTACAAAGTGCGGTATTGAAGAAGGAAAAACGTGCTATGTGAAGACAGAAGAGATGCTGTGCTGACATCAGAAGAAAGTCGACGATGAAAAGGTGGATAATCAGAAGGACCAATCGACTACCGTTGTTGTGCTGCCAGCATTCCTTATTTTCAGATACCAGCTGGATGGAGGACTTGAGCCATGCTGAACCCAACAAATGTACTGATGTTGTTGATGTTGCTGATGTGTAATAAAAAGATATAACACCCTAACATGTGAAGTAGGAGCATTTTGTATTTTGTATTTAATTCTCTGATTTTTGTTAACATGTACTACAAAGAATGTTTTTTTTAAAAAAGATTAGTCACTTTTTCTATGAGTTCATTTGATCAATGTTTTGTATTACCAAACACAATGTTGTAGCCATTTACTGACTGAGATGAATTATTATTTTGACACGGCCTGGTTAGGCAATGTAACACCTGATTTTGTTTGTAGAATGTGAGTTGCAAGTTTGCCTCGGACACTATGAAGGATCTTTAGATCACTCTATGTTCACTTACTGTGTATGTATTTTATTTTTTTCTCCTGTCATAGAAGCTTTAATCTTGGCGGGAGGTATAGTAAGCTTTGTCAGATCAAACTATGCCAGTAGAAAAACATACATCTCTAATGTTATAATTTATAAATGTAAGGATGCATTATCGCCTCAGGGACTATATTAGATACTGCACATGATGTTACTGTCTACTTTAAATGTGTCATCAGTTCTCTGAGCATGTAAGCTTTGGTCTTGGCGGGAGGTGTAGTGAGGGGTTGTCAGACCACTGCTTACATCGCGAGGAAAGCCAGACTTGACCCGACATTAGCCGAGGTCGAAAGTATAGGGTAACTCTGCGGTTGACCGGGATTGTAAATCAGCCTAGCTCCCCTCCCATGTGACATGTGGCCCCAACAAAACATGTAAGAAGGCACCAGCCGACCCTCTTCCAATATACAATAACCTACTCTCTGAACAAAGGCCGGACCTGACCTCACAATTAGCCAGGTCAAATGTAACCCTTGGAGCCCAACTCAAGGGGCCACAAATCAACCAGGGCCTCTCGTGTCACACGGCCCCACCTGATGACTTCTCCTTACATCTCAGAAACTCCAGTCTGACCCGACGTTTGAGAGGTCAAGTGTAGGGGAACTCTCACGGTTGCTCTCCCAATATACACACGGCCCCACCTGATGACTTTCCCAGATAGTTCTGAAAAGTCCAGACCTGACCTCACATTTGCGAGGTCAAATGTAAGGAGACCCTTCGCCGCCCCCCCCCGGCCAGCTGAACCTGACGGCTCGCATCCCAATATATAGGACGTCCTGGTCCTCCCTCGGGAATTCGCAGAGAGAGAGTTGTCTTGTAACAAGGTGGCCAGCTACTACACCACCAGGCCTGCTCGAGAGAAGTCAAGGGCCGGAGGCAAGTCGCCTCCGGTCAGGACCGAGACTTCCCTCCGGCGCCCAGCTAAGCAGTCTCCCATAGAGACAACCCAGGACTACCTGCTAGGCCTCCCCTAGGTCACGTGAGTGTTTGTCAGAGCTTTCCATGGGATGAGTTACCTACGTGGGAAGTGTATTCATTTCATGTTCGTGTCCGAGAATCAGAGTGTCTAGTAACGTAATATGATGTCCTTGTAGGGCCTGTCTCATCAACAGAACGTATTATATAAATGGGTCAATACATCTGATATTATATTCAGATTCACCACCCTGTAACTTTCCACTGTCTATGAGTAAGACATGAGATTGACACGTGAGCGGGCAACTTACCCAAGAGGGCGAGACCCATAGCTCAGCATTCCTGTAAGCACGCACTGCGATGCCCCTAAGCTTCAGTAGCTCACCTCAACTCATATCGAAAGGACGTGACCAAACGTTTATCATACATAAACGCCGTCCCTTTCTCATTCACTCCTAGACAGTGAGACTTACGGTTGATATACACTCGGGAATTATATATATAACCTTTTATAATAAAACAAAGGAACTACCGTTTGGGTTTCGTTACTTAAAACCCAAATATAAATATGTGTGAACGGACTGGTTAATTGGACAAGCAGCCGATTCATATAGGTGACAAGCGGTGTGTACGGATTCTTCAAACTGGTAGTCGTATCATCCGTCTGTGTCTTGTGAAAAACAAGAAACCACACAGCAGTGACGCGTTACATAATCCGAGTGTTTAAAACTATATCCCGTATTGAGACGATATGTAGTGAGCACTCCTTATCTCTGTCTCATACAAATACGTGCAGAATTCGTAATATACAAATATTACAGCCTGTTGGTACATATCCAGATTGAGCCGGTTGAGATAGACTCCACTCAGCATTCCCTAGACATTACAGTGTTGCAGTGTTGAACAACAGTTTCGTAACCTGGAATTCAATTGGTATTTCACTAGCAGCTGAGCAGTATTGTCGTGTCGTCAGCGCGAATTACGAATTCCGGTGTCATCATACAGATCTCCATATATACGTGGAACTGTGAAAGAATTAGCACACGGCAGTTTTCGCCAGCGAACGACGAGTGTGATAACCAATCATCTGTTTTCTGATCGCCGGAGGAGGAACTCACCTAAATCAAGTGGACTCGTCTCTCACCAAAGCAGAAGCGTCATCTCGTTGCCAAGGAAACCAGCAGCAGCGCGCGCATCCTAGGGAGAGGCAACGCCCACACCCCACCCACCACTCCACTCAGAACTTTTGAAGGATTCACATTTTCTATACAGACGTACTACTCTGTATAAATAGGTATTTAAATTACATAGTTTTACACACATGAACACGTTCGAGAGATATCTTCACACCCATAGGTTCGTCGGATAGGATTATTTCAATGATAAAGTGTCGAATGTAAGATTAATGTATTGAAATCCTATAATTTACAGTAGTTGTAAGTGTCTGTCTTCTTATTGATAGTTTAAAAATTAACTACAATTAATATTCATTGTCTTGTAAATGAGAGGCAAGTGATCTACTTACTGTTAAGTATTCATTGACCCAAGGGGGCTAATAGATAATTTCTAAGTTTCCCATGTCTAATGTAGATGAAATCGAACGCCTAGCGCAACTATTTGCTGATAACCAACTCATCAATGATCAAGCCCAGACTGACATAGATTTTGAGTATGGAACACAGTTAAATGAGTCGGTAGGAAGTAGTGAGAAAGTTATAGACGAATCATTTGACGACTTAAACCGTCGTACCCTACGGTCTGGTAATCACTATAGTACCTCACCTAAGTATACTAAAGCAGTTACCCCTGTTACAGGTGATAGTGTGTCTGTTGCTAAATCGGTAACAACCTTATTAACCCAGCCTTCTGTTAAGAGTAAGAATACTAATTTGCTTAATACTAACACTAAAATGGCTTCGTCTAACCCTCACACCCTCACTAACACACCTACAGCTGATACTGTCATTAATATCATGCAGCGCGGCGATTATGTTCGAAATTTCACGGGACAAGACGATTATAGGGTCGCACATTTTATTCGTGCATGTGAAGATAGCATGCGCAATAGTCACATAACGACTGACGAAGATAAGAAAGCATATGTACGTTCCCATATAACGCAGGGTTCCTATGCAGGCAGTCGTTTAAATGCGTTTGGTTTACAAAGCCCTGACTATGAAAAGTTCAAGCGAACGCTAATTGGGATTTTTGGGGGTAGGTCACAGCTGGGCCAACTGCAATGGATCTTCAGATGGTTGGATCGCTGTATTCCAGGTATACGAAACGAAACACCCGTTGACGCTGTTGACATCGCGGGCCAGGTTCGCCAGGACATGCAAGCGACCTTCCGGTCATCAGGCTGGTACAACTCATGGGGTGATATGCCGCCAGAAAACGTGGAAATGTTGATAGAACTAATAAGTTTTCTTCTTTCCGTCCGTGTTCCTTTATATAGCCGGGCACAGGAAGTACAGTATGAACCACCCTTGGATATGGTGGAATACGCAAACAAGCTCTGTCCCCAGGCTACGGGCCCCTTACTGGCGCAACCCTCAGTGACGTCACCACAACCCCAGCAGTCTCAGATGCCTCAGATGCCTCACTCCCAGACTCCTTACGCGACACACTTAGCTCCGATCGCTCCTCCCCGCCGAACATATAAACAGAAAACATCGTTACGGTGCGCACATTGTAATAAACGTGGCCACGTAATGGAAGATTGTTTTCAGCTCCGAGGTAATAGTGCAAATAAAGCCACACCCGGTGCAAAGCCATTCTCAAGGTCAAACAGAGAGGTAGCAAAAGCAGCACCTCCTCCTACCCAGACAGCGCGCAAATGGTGCGCTCTTCACAAATCGACTACTCATAGTTCACATGAGTGCGATATACTAATTAAAGCTAGGGGAGTGGACCTAAGTGAAACGGAGGTGTCGTATAGGCGCAAGCAGAAACGTCCCCAGGACAAGTCATCGGGGGAAGACCAGCGCACACTACACCAAGGAGAGGGATAGATAGGGAAATTCCCGCCCCTCCTTACAACACTTCTATAGCGGCGCTTAGAAAAGTGGAAGTGTTGTCAGTACCGGTGAGAGTGGATAATACCAGATTGGCTCTTGATATAAACACAGGTGCTTGCGCTAATGTATTGGCCTTGACATCATATCACGAGTTACAACGTAAATTCCCTCACCGCAAATTCAAATGGAGGCCTAGTAACGCTGAGCTCGAAGGAGTTTCAGGTACTCAGCTGAGCATCAAAGGAATGGTGACGTTACCACTCAGATTCTCAAGACGTGGTACGCCCTTCTACGCGGACTTTTATATAGTTCAGCAGTTCATTTTGCCAGCTGACGGGTTACTTGGTCTACCAACTCTTCGAAAGAACATGATAGATGTTCATCCACGTAATAATAGTGTTACGTTTAAAGGTGTTTCCTACACAGCAATGAGTCATTCTGAACCTATGCTCACCGCTAGGACGAAGGTGTTGTCTACCAATCCTATTAAGAGGAAGGCGGATCATGCGTCAGAGATATCTCTCGACCTCAACCACACACCTTCCCAGCGTGATTACAGCAGCAAGAGTTGGAAGATAGTACCTGCAATGTTGAAGAGTACTCTCCATTACCAGAATGAGGAATTCACCAACGCAAAAATCCTGTGAGCTAAAGTGAACATTAGTTTCTGCAAATGATTCGTTCACTGCCCAGGGTGTGACAGGACGTGACTGCAGTTGTTGAGACTAGTCATCAATCAACATCCTGTCAACAAAATTCTTTCGTATGGCGTGAACAACCCCCAGTTACCAGCACCCAGCACCCACCCTAGTGATGATGACACATCCGGTCTGAGAGATGGTCTCAGCATTCTGAGGTATGGTGTTGTGGATGACGTTGTGTAACAATTAGCGGCGGTTTGCTGTACTCAGGATTTTTGTGAGCATTGACCCAATCACCGGACCTTGGAATCAGCTGTGTCTACTGTGAGACACACACACACAAGTCTACGGGATTGCGGGAGCAATTTCACATTATCAAGAAATTAAAGAAAGGATGTTATGTGTGTGATTTTATAGATATCACAGCAATGTCGAAGTGCAACCAAATAAATTCCTAATTCGAGGTATTGTTGCGAATTGCCAACAGACTCGACTGGCCAGGATAGATCAAATAACACCACATGTCAAGGTGATCGATCATCCTCAGGGCAAGACACGCCTGTTAGAGCTGCTTGCCGACTACAGAAATAGTAGCCTTGCCAGGGGAAACGCTAGGTCAGACAGATTTAACATCCCATCATATAGCGTTAAAGGAAGGAACCAACCCTATTTACGTACCAGCTTATAGACTAACTCATAGCCAGCGCGCTGTAGTGCAAGATATGGTACAGGGTATGTTAGATGAGAATGTCATTAGACACTCAAAATCCCCCTTTAATAGCCCATTATTCCTCGTCCCGAAAAAGGATGGTGGATGGCGCCCTGTCATAGATTTCAGGCGCGTAAATGATCAACACCCTGTTTGCCGGACTAATTGGTAACACAGTCTGCGCTTATTTGGATGATCTAATAGTAAGGACGTCGATTCCCATCTGATAAAACTGCGTGAAGTTTTGGCCAAACTTTCCACAGCAGGACTCAAAATAAAACTCTCAAAGTGCGAGTTTTTAAAATCCAGAATCCATTTCCTTGGTCATGTAGTTGACGGTGAGGGCATACACACAGTTAATGATAAAGTCAAAGCTGTATCTCAGTTCCCGCGTCCTACCTCAAATGATCATGTGCGTAGCCTTCTCGGATTATCTGGTTATAATCGTTCCTTTATCAAGGACTATGCAACATTAGCATCGCCCCGAACGAGGTTGCTCAAAAAAAAGATGCAGTGTTTATATAGGATGCTGAACACGAGGAAAGTATTACGGCATTGAAGACAGCGCTAACCAATGCCCCGGTTCTAGCATTCCCAGACTACACTCAACCTTTCACTCTCTGTACTGACGCATCCGGAATTGGAGTCGGAGCAGTGCTCATGCAAGAGGACACGCGTGGGAAGTTTAGAGTGATAGCATTTGCAAGTCGCAAACTAATCGATGCTGAAACACGTTATTCGGTGACGCATTTAGAAACGTTAGCCGTTGTGTGGGCACTTAAGAAGTTCAAAGACATTATCTTTGGCTACAAGATAACTGTTTTTACTGATCATGCGGCAGTCACCGAACTGTTCCATGGCAGAAACTTATCAGGCAGATTAGCACGCTGGTATCTGACAATTCAAGAGTTTGACCCCGAATTTAGGTATTTACCTGGGAGGGCGAATGTTGTCGCCGACGCTCTGTCAAGAAATATAGCACCAGTTATGCCTGTATCAGCATTCACTCTTTCGCAGCTGGAAGATGAGCAACGACGCGACCCATATTGGTCAGCTGTTATTTTTGCTCTCGAATCGGGCGAGGATGTTAAACTCCCCAAGTTATTTCTTCCCTTAAGTCAGTTTGAATTACGACATAACATACTCAATAGGACGAGAAAATCTCCTGAGGGTAATGTGTCTCAAATAGTCGTACCTGACACGTTGCGCAAAGCAGTAATGACATTGTTCCACGATGTCCCACAAGCAGGTCACCAAGGTCGTGATAAATGCTTAGCGGATTTACGAAAGAAGTATTTCTGGAACACTATGAAGAAAGACATAGAATTACACATAGCTAATTGTTTGGCATGTGCTCAACATAAAAGATCAACAGGATCACCTGCCCCGATTCTACAATATCCTACACCAGACCGTCCGTTTGACACAGTCGCTGTTGATGTGTTACAACTCCCAATGAGTCATCAGGGATCAGGATACGTCTTAGTGTGTGTGGATCATTTTTCCAGGTTCGTGGTCTTGATCCCACTAAAAAGCAAAACGGCCGAAGCAGTAGCCTATGCATTAGTGATGAATCTCATATGTCCATATACTACGCCTAAAGTTCTACTCTCTGATAATGGAACAGAGTTCAAGAATGAGCTAATAGAGCATATATGTTTACAATATGGATTTAAACAAACTTTTGTGACAGCTTATCATCCACAGGCTAATGGCCTTGTTGAAAGAACCAATCGTAAAATCCTAGAAATACTGCGTCCAATCATTAGTGGTTTTCAATACGCATGGGAGGATTGGTTACCGCAGGTTGCAGCGTCGATTAATGGGTCAGTTAATAGCTCTACGGGCAAAACACCCTACTATATTGTCTATGGCACAGATAAACGTCTGCCTTACGACATCCTTACAGAGGCGCCATACCCGGTATATAATACGGATGATTTTGCGGCAAAACAAATTCATGTCTTTACAGAAATTCATAACCAAGTACGATCACAGCTAGCGGCGTCACGCGCCGAAATGATCATCAAACAGCATAAACATGCTAAACCTATCGCACTGAACGTTGGGGACGCTGTTATGTTACAGGTACCTGAAAGGAACTCCAAACTTTCGGCGAAATTTTCTGGTACATTCCGCATAATCTCAAAAGAAGCAGGCAACAAATTCAAAATATGGAAGCCTAATGCACAGATCGCAGATGTCGTGCACGCGGATCGTCTGAAGAAGACCCAGATAAATGTCTTACCTCCAGTTGATGATAATGTGATTGATACATCCTTACAGACTGTTCAGAAGCAAAATGTCCCAAATGACTATTGTATGAAACTACGTTCTGCGAGTAGAAGTTAACTCGTACTTTCGCGTCAGATGGAAAACGTCGACGGCCAACTACAATCAGCATTGGACATTCTTCATGGTCTCAGCACAGCTTCGATGAATTCGACAATAGTTTCATGAACGTTGTCGTTCAAGCTGTATCTCAACAGAATCGTGTTATTTCTCAAACCTTTCACGCGATTACTGCTCTAGAATCAAAGGTTAATGCAATCATAATGGAGTCTAACCAAGTTTCGAGGATTGTTACTAGGTTACAGAAAGCAATCCCGACGTTAGAATGGCTCCTTTACTTCACAGAATATTTGCATGCTGCTGAAATTTCAGTTCATAAAATTGTAACCTCTAAAAATGAACTAATAGACAGCATTGTAGATGCCGGGATAGGACGTGTGGACGCGAAGCTTGTGCCTGTGCAGACGCTTCTTGAAGCTTTAAAAATAGCCAAGTTGCAGTATCATTTAACTCCTATTTTCAATGACAATGAGGTTCAATATCATTACCCACTGTTGGAGTCAACCCTCACGCACAATGCAATTCTGATCCACATTCCTATGCGAGGGCAACATGAGTTTAATGCATGGCATTTAGAACCCTTCCCCTGGTTTGTGAACGACACACTGTATACCCTAGATAGGCCTAAAGAAC
The DNA here is from genome assembly GCF_018991925.1 of Homarus americanus. Taxonomy (NCBI): domain Eukaryota; kingdom Metazoa; phylum Arthropoda; class Malacostraca; order Decapoda; family Nephropidae; genus Homarus; species Homarus americanus. The sequence goes on from NW_024752631.1 coordinate 28,967, forward strand.
TTTTCTTAGTAGATGAAGAATATTCATTGTTATCAATAGAGGATTCTGAGGTACTGTCACGGTGTAAGTCGTCTTATCTACACCTACACGTATGTCCAGCCTACATTGTTTGCATTTATTCCTGCTGCAGATGGAATATGTGAATTGGCAGTCATACAACCAAATGTACGCACAGCGTTAGCGCAATGCAGTTATAGGCCAGTTAGTCTAAAGACTGTGTTCCACGCTCACCTTCAGAATGTGCAGTATTTGTTCTTTCCAAATCTCACTACTGTAATTTTAAAATGCCAAAATGGTGTTAAGCAGCTAGTTGTGAAAGGGCATTACAAGGCTCCTGATTACTGTGAAATCACTTGTAGTACATTACGGACCTTGCCTACTCATCAGCAGTTTGCATTAAATCGAAAACTCAAGTCTGCTTTAATTCCACTTCCTATAATGAATTTCACTATCAAGGTTGTTCAAATAGTATCAGAGAAATTAAAAGTGTTAGCTTTCTTGAACGAGACACATTTTGCTGATTTGAATAATAACTTGCCATTTTACCTGTCACGGGAATTTGCTCTACCAAGTCTTACGATTCCCTCTATTCTGTTAATTCTGGCAATAATGTTCCTGTTCTGTTATTACCGGGCAGTATCATCCAAATTCAACATTGTTCATAACATACTAACCCGTACGACACAAAAGTCTAGGTCCCCTGTAGTAGAGAATACCCCTACAGTAATTTCCCCAGCTTAGTGTCTACATATCTGTTTATAACATGGTTAGGGTTGTCTAGGATGTACTGTACTCTGTGAGTTATTTAGGCCTCACGGAGCTCGGCTGGTAGGTGACCGAGCGATGTAATAGGCCCCTGTCTCATCAACAGAACGTATTATATAAATGGGTCAATACATCTGATATTATATTCAGATTCACCACCCTGTAACTTTCCACTGTCTATGAGTAAGACATGAGATTGACACGTGAGCGGGCAACTTACCCAAGAGGGCGAGACCCATAGCTCAGCATTCCTGTAAGCACGCACTGCGATGCCCCTAAGCTTCAGTAGCTCACCTCAACTCATATCGAAAGGACGTGACCAAACGTTTATCATACATAAACGCCGTCCCTTTCTCATTCACTCCTAGACAGTGAGACTTACGGTTGATATACACTCGGGAATTATATATATAACCTTTTATAATAAAACAAAGGAACTACCGTTTGGGTTTCGTTACTTAAAACCCAAATATAAATATGTGTGAACGGACTGGTTAATTGGACAAGCAGCCGATTCATCCTAGTAACGTAAATATAATGTCCTAGTAACTTCAATAGAAGGTGTTATTAATGTGTCCATGTCATGTTCGTGATTAATAAAGAGTTGTAACGAAGCAGTGTTTGAGAAGTCGCCTTTAAGAACGTAATAGATGTGTATTGACGTGTAAGACACGACCAGTGTACGATAAGAGTAAATAACTATTACTGCCACGCTACCAAAGTCTTCCTCTCTTTATACTCTTATACTATCAATATTCTACCTATATGTAATCTTCTTCTTGTGAATATTTTGTAGCATTACATCTGTCACTCACAGGTACACCACTGACACTCCCAGGTACACCGCTGTCACTCCCAGGTACACCTCTGACACTTCCAGCCCTGACACTTCCAGGTACACCTCTGACACTCCCAGGTACATGAATGACACTCCCAGGTACACCACTGAGATCTCCCAGGTACACCTCTGACACTCCAAATTACCTCTGGCCTCCCAGGTACTCCGTGATGCTCCAGGAACTCCTCCCAACCTCCCAGGTACCTCTGACACTCCCAGGTACACCTCAAGCCTCCAGTTACCTCAGACACTCCAAGTACACCTCTGACACTCCCACATACACCCTGACACTCCCAATTACACCCTCAAAGCGCACTCCTGGTACCTCCGACACTCCCAGGTACCTCCTGTCACTCCAGGTACCACTGACACTCCCAGGTACACCTCTGACACTTCCAGCCCTGACACTTCCAGGTACACCTCTGACACTCCCAGGTACAGGAATGACACTCCCAGGTACACCTCTGTCACTCCCTGGTATACTTCTGACACTCCCAGTTACACCTTCGACACTCCCAGTTACACCCCTGACACTCCCAGGTACACCTTTAACACTCCCAGGTACACCTCTGACAATCCCAGGTACACATCTGATACTCCCAGGTACACCTCTGACACTCCCAGGTACATGAATGACACTCCCAGGTACACCACTGACATCTCCCAGGTACACCTCTGACACTCCCAGGTACACCTCTGACATTCCCAGGTACACCTCCGACACTCCCAGGTACATGAATGACACTTCCAGGTACACCACTGACATCTCCCAGTTACACCTCTGACACTCCCAGGTACACCTCTGACACTCCCAGGTACACTGCTGTCACTCCCAGGTACACCTGTGACACTTCCAGCCCTGACACTTCCAGGTACACCTCTGACACTCGCAGGTATATGAATGACACTGCCAGGTACACCACTGACATCTCCCAGGTACACCTCTGACACTCCCAGCTACACCTATGACATTCCCAGGTACACCTCAAACACTCCCAGGTATACCTCTGACACTCCCAGGTACACCTCTGACACTCCCAGGTACACCTCAGACACTCCCAGTTACACCTCCTACACTCCCAGTTACACCTCCGACACTCCCAGTTACACCCCTGACACTCCCAGGTACACCCCTGACAC
>NW_024752632.1:0-28973 GCF_018991925.1 Homarus americanus
CAGCAAAAAAGTAACCCCTGTCACAAGAAGAGAATCTTGAACACTCACAGTCATCCAACCATTCTATGGTGGAGTTCGCAAGCACCAAACACAAAGGAACAGTATCGTTCCCCACCTACAACCTTAAGCACCAAATACGCCTTCCAGTATAGAATCTTCTCATATGAGGAATAGATTACTTTTAATAAGAACATCAGAGAAGCACCTGTGTCACGCAAAAATCAGTAAGGTACTGACTACCGATTTTTCAACTGCAACTGAACCATCAAACATGAAAGGTCTAAAAAGAATTTTGCCATGATTACTAATTAAAGTTTTGTGCCAACTTCAGAGGTCTGAACAGAGCATTGCCTTCCTTTTTGCTTCCACTTAGGGGCACCCGCAGCCACATGATTCAAGGTTTTGCAAAAACACAAATGCTTAGTTTTGGTGATAGTCTTGGAAAGCCACCCGAGTTTCAACAGAAAAAATTTCATTTTACTAGCCAGCACTCACTATCCTGCCTTTCACCAATTTTTCCTCCTGGTTATAAAACCCTTTTTCCACCTGAACTATTTTAGATCTACCAGGATGCATTTCAGAGTAAGGGCATAGCTATCAGCCATCGCGCAGCTTTATGGACATTGGCCAATATCTCTCTCCTAAGTAATAATTGTATATCTTTTGGCGAGTTCTTTTGAATCCACAGTCTTTAAATCAACCGAACAAAGTTCCCTCAAAAAAGTCTATCCACTAGATCATTTTGGTCCACCTTCCGCCACATTTTACCTCAACGAAAAACAAATTTATATACGACTGCAACAGTTCTTTCATAAATGTCCTAAATTCCACTTATATGTTTCAGGAATGAGTCTACACGTGCCCAAATAAATTCTTTCTTTCACTAATCTCAGCTATTGACAAACTTACTTGATAAAGAAGTCATGAACGAGCTGACCCAGTGAGGTTAATTTCAATTATAACAATCCACGACTCTTTGGGGAACCCCACCGTATATCCTTGTGTAAGGTGAAGCGCAGAAGCGTTTACAGCGCCCAACAGGGAAGCCTGCTAAGTTCATGCTTGCCTTATGTCTCATGAGTTAAGGGCGTAGAGGCCTGAAGAGTCAAGGGCGTAGAAGCCTGAAGAGTCAATGGTTTATTTCTAAGCAAGTTATTGGAAGCTCCAACAACTTGTCCCTGAATACGAACTCGCAACTTTCGATTTACAGCAGATACCTACTTTGTTGCTAGGTGAACAGGGACCAAAGGGACTAGGAAGAGTGTCCAAACAAATTCCGCCGGCCCGGGAATCGAACCCGTGACGTCTTGCTTGCGAGGCAAGAGCGGTACCGCTTCTACCACCAGCGCCCCTGACGTCACAAACAAAAGACGTTCACGTTGCGAATCCACAACCAACCATTGAACTCTCACTCGTCAGGTCTGTACAATCTACAACTGTCGTCGCCCTGCAGTTATCACATGTCAATAGATTTCCTGGTGCCGCTTCAGCCCCAGGTTTCATACCCCTCATGGTTGTTGCTTTTGGGGAGGAGGGTGGGGGGTCGTGCAGATTCTGTACAGATCTACACAGCCTTAAGACCACCAGTTTACCGTGCGATGTACTTCTAATCGTCGGCTTAATATTAATAATAGTAGTGATCCTTATTACTACTATGATAATTGCTTCTAATCTGTGTCTTGGTAGCAGGGCATTAGCGTCAAGGTCCCCTTAAAAACCCTGCTCCGCTGCCTGGGTATAGGCCGTTATGACTAGGGCCACCCCCTGGGCTAGCATAATTAATTTCTTCTGACCAAGAATTTTTTCCCCTCAGTGGGATGACTTCCGTTATAATCACATCTACTAATTGAAGTCTAAATAAAGTGAGATGTGGGAGTGATCGTGCCCTTGTGGCAATTCAATGTTATTTAAAAAGAAAAAAGAAAAAACAAAACTTAGCTGCCCTCTGCTGGTTTTAAACTCCCCTCATTCGTCCAGTGTTGCCGTCCAAGACAGTTTGAGTTATCTTCTGGTTTTTTTTTTTCAGTTCTCCTCGACGAGTTGTTGGTATCTATGTGCTATCCCTATGTACACTGTATCTTGCTATGGATGACGGATCATATGCCCACTCGGTCCTTTATAAATAAAACAAAACAAAAACAAACAAACAAAACTTTCTCCTTGGCGGCAATAGAATGACGTTCTGGATATCATGGCCTTTTTTAAACCATTATTTCCTTATATTTTCCTTTCCAGTTCTCATCAACGAATATATCTCTTTGTGCTATCACTGTGTACACAGTATCTCCCAATAAATGGTGGATTGTAGGCACAGTTTCAGTCCTTGAGAATGCACACACACAAAAAAATAAGTCTTTGTGGCACCAATAATACGACTTGGTTACTGCTGGCAGTGGTGCCTTAATTGCTTGCTCTAATTTGTTTTTCACTTTAAATTATTTACAACCTCGTCCGTGGTCACTGGTGTCGCTGTGAACTGTCTTAACTAAAGGCACAATACTACACTCTCTGGTTGGCCTTTGGATGGTCAATCACAGCAATGAGCACAACTCAAAAAATAAAAAAATATATAAATCTTGTCATTTGGGAATGGTTGTAGGCCTCCCGACCGAGAGGAAAGATTTAAACACCCCAGCAGCGCCCAGGTAACTTCACCTTAAGATTAACCGCTCTAATGCTAACGCAAGGTAATATAATTCAATATAACCTAATCTAACCCACCCCCACCTCCAGGAAGCGTTAGAGTGTTTAATTATCAGGTGAAACAAGCGAGGTTGCCTGATCTTCACGCCATCCTAAAATTCTATTCATCCATTTATCAAGAGGAGCAGAAACCCTTAAAAGTCATGTATCGACAGTGAATTTTAATCTCCACATTGACGCACGACGCTTACTGCACAGGGGCGGATCCAGGAATCTCAAATGGGGGTGTCCAAGAAGTTTTGGGTGGGGGAACATGGCGAGCACAGCTCGCCCATTAGGCTGGGTTAGGGGGAGGCGCTGTGAGCCTCCAAGAAATTTGTTTGAAATCTGACCAATATCATGGGCATTTTAAGGCCATTTTGAAGCCATGTGCACTTGATATTAGAAGATATTCTGAGGTCAATATAATAATTACTTTTTACTATGCAAAAATACCAGAGTACAAAATGGAATTAAAGAAAAAGTATTGGACTTTTCTGGTGAAAAGGGGGATCCGGATCCCAGGATCCCCCTGGATCCGCCCTGCTGCATTGTCAACTCACAGCAGTTTATACCAGAATAGTCTGTAGGTAAACTACACTCGGGCCACATTTAACTTTAGAGGAAATAGTTGATGCAAACTTTTGACGATAAATTTCTTCCATGAAAATGTAGTCGAATACCACGTTAATAATAATAATAATAATAATAATAATAATAATTTCAATAATAATAATAATCAACAGATGAAGGACTTCCTGGCGCTCACGGCTGAAGAATTTCACCTCAGGACGGCTCACTCAAAGCTCCTGGGCTACTGGACGTCAGAGATTGGCGGTCTTAACCAGGTTGTTCATATATGGGAGTACGGTATGTGGCTCATGTGTCGGGGTATAGTATGTGGCTCATGTGTGAAGGTGTAGTATGTGGCTCATGTGTGTGGGGGTATATTATGTGGCTCATGTGAGGGGGTATAGTATGTGGCTCATGTGTGGAGGATTAGTATGTGTCTCATGTGTGTGGGAGTATAGTATGTGGCTCATGTGAGAAGGTATAGTATGTGGCTCATGTGAGGGGGTATAGTATGTGACTTATGTGTGGAGGATTAGTATGTGTCTCATGTGTGTGGGGGTATAGTATGTGGCTCATGTGAGAAGGTATAGTATGTGGCTCATGTGAGGGGGTATAGTATGTGGCTTATGCGTAGAGCCATAGCATGTGGCTCGTGTGAATAGGTATAGTATGTGGCTCATATGTGTGGGGGTATAGTATGTGGCTCATGTGTGTGGGGGTATAGTATGTGGCTCATGTGTGAGGGTATAGTATGTGGCTCATGTGTGTGGTGGTATTGTATGTGGTCATGTGTATAGTATGTGCCTCATGTGTGAAGGTGTAGTATGTGGCTCATGTGTGGGGGTATAGTATGTGGCTCATGTGAGGGGTATAGTATGTGGCTCATGTGTGGAGGGTAGTATGTGGCTCATGTGTGTGGGGGTATAGTATGTGGCTCATGTGAGGGGGAATAGTATGTGGCTCATGTGAGGGGGTATAGTATGTGGCTTATGTGTAGAGATATAGTATGTGGTTCGTGTGAATAGGTATAGTATGTATCTTATGTGTGTGGGGGTATAGTATGTGGCTCATGTGCATGGGTGTATAGCATGTGGCTCATGTGAGGTGGTATAGTATGTGGCTCATGTGAGGTGGTATAGTATGTGGCTTATGAGTGTGGGTATAGTATGTAGCTCATGTGAGGGGGTATAGTTTGTGACTCATGTGTGGGGCTATAGTATGTGGCTCATGTGTGGGGGTATAGTTGGTGGCTCATGTGTGGAGGTAGAGTATGTGGCTCATGTGTGGGGATATAGTTATGTGGCTCAAGTGAGGTGGTACAGTTTGTGGCTTATGTGTGTTGGTATAGTATGTGGCTCATGTGTTAGGGTATAGTTTGTGGCTCATGTGTGGGGGTATAGTATGTGGCTCATGTGCGTAGGAGTATAGAATGTGGATCATGTGTGTGGGGGTATAGTTTGTGACTCATGTGTGGGGTATAGTATGTGGCTCATATGTGAGGTATAGCATGTGGCTCATATGTGGGGTTATAGTATGTGGCTCATGTGTGGGGGTATAGTAGGTGGCTCATGTGTGGGGGTATAGTATGTGGCTCATGTATGGGGGTATAGTATGTGGCTCATGTGTGTGGGGTATAGTATGTGGCTCATGTGTGTGTGGGTGTATAGTTTGTGACTCATGTGTGGGGGTAGAGTATGTGGCTCCTATGTGTGGGGGTATAGTTTATGACTCATGTATGGGGTATAGTATGTGGCTCATATGTGGGGGTATAGTATGTGGCTCATGTGTGGGTATAGTATGTGGCTCATGTGTGTGTGTATAGTTTGTGACTCATGTGTGGGGGTAGAGTATGTGGCTCATATGTGTGGGGTATAGTTTGCGACTCATGTATGGGGTATAGTATGTGGCTCATATGTGGGGGTTAGTATGCTCATAGTGTGGCTCATGTGTGTGTATAGTATGTGGCTCTGTGTGTGGGGTAGTATGCTCTATGTGTGTGGGGTATAGTTTGCGACTCATGTGTGGGGGTATAGAATGTGTCTCATAATATAGTATGTGGCTCCCATGTGGGGGTATAGTATGTGGCTTATGTGTGGGGGTTTAGTATGTTTCTGATATGTGGGGGTATAGTATGTGGCTCCCATGTGGGGGAATAGTATGTGGCTTATGCGTGTAGGTATAATATGTGGCTAATGTGTGGGGATATAGTTTGTGACAAATGTGTGGGGGTATAGTATGTGGCTTATGTGTGGGGGTATAGTATGTGGCTCATGTGTGTGGGGGCATAATATGAGGCTCATGTGAGGGGGTATAGTATGTGGGCCATGTGAGGTGGTATAGTATTTGGCTCATGTGTGGGGATATAGTATGTGACTCATGTGTGGAGGTAGAGTATGTGGCTAATGTGTGTGGAGGAATAGTATGTGGCTCATGTGAGGGATTATAGTATGTGGCTAGTGTGAATAGGTATAGTATTTGGCTCATGTATGCGGCTCATGTGTGTAGGGGGTATAGTATGTGACTCATGTGAGGGGGTATAGTATGTGGCTCATGTGTCGGGGTATAGTATCTGGCTCATGTGTGTAGGGGTATAGTATGTGGTTCATGTGTGGAGGAGTAGTATGTGGCTCATGTGTATGGGGGGTATAGTATGTGGCTCATGTGAGGGGGTATAGTATATGGCTCATGTGAGCGGGTATAGTATGCGGCTTATGCGTAGAGGTATAGTATGTGGCTCGTGTGAATAGGCATAGTATGTGACTCATATGTGTGGGGGTATAGTATGTTGCTCATGTGTGGGGGTATAGTATGCGGCTCATGTGTGGGGGGTATAGTGTGTGGCTCATGTGTAGGGTATAGTCTGTGGCTCATGTGTGTGGGGGTATAGTATGTGGCTCATGTGTGTGGGGGTATAGTATGTGGCTCATGTGAGGGGTGTAGTATGTAGCTCATGTGACGTGGATTTGTGGCTTATGTGTGGGTATAGTATGTAGCTCATGTGGGGGTATAGTTTGACATGTAGTTGACGTGGATTAGTATGTGGCTTATGTGTGTGGGTATAGTATGTGGCTCATGTGTGGGGGTATATTATGTGGCTCATGAGAGGTGGATTAGTATGTGGCTTATGTGTGTGGGTATAGTATGTGGCTCATGTGTTGGGGTATAGTTTGTGCTTGTGTGGGGGTAGTATGTGGCTCATGTGTGGGGGTATAGTATGTGGCTCATATGGGGGGTATAGTATGTGGCTCATGTGTGGGGTATAGTATGTGGCTATGTGTGTTTGGGTATAGTATGTGGCTCATGTGTGGGGGTATATTATGTGGCTCATGAGAGGTGGATTAGTATGTGGCTTATGTGTGTGGGTATAGTATGTGGCTCATGTGTGGGGGTATAGTTTGTGACTCATGTGTGGGGGTATAGTATGTGGCTCATGTGTGGGGGTATAGTATGTGGCTCATATGGGGGGTATAGTATGTGGCTCATGTGTGGGGGTATAGTATGTGGCTCATGGGTGTTTGGGTATAGTATGTGGCTCATGTGTGGGGGTATAGTTTGTGACTCATGTGTGGGGGTATAGTTTGTGACTCATGTGTGGGGTGTAATTTGTGACTCATGTGTGGAATTTATGATATGTGGCTCATGTGTGTGGGGTATATTATGTAGCTCATATGGGGGTATAGTATGTAGCTCATGTGTGGGGGTATAGTATGTAGCTCATGTGTGGGGGTATAGTATATGGCTCATGGGTGGGTGTATAGTTTGTGACTCATGTGGCCAGGGGTATAGTATGTGGCTCATGTGTGTGGGGTATAGTATGTGGCTCATGTGTGTGGGGTATAGTATATGGCTCATGTGTGGGGTATAGTATGTGTGACTCATGTGTGGGGGTAAGTATGTGACTCATGAGTGTGGGGGTATAGTTTGTGACTCATGTGTGGGGGTATAATTATGTGGCTCATGTGTGTGGGGTATAATATGTGGCTCATATGGGGGCATAGTATGTGGCTCATATGTGGGAGTATAGTATGTGGCTCATGTGTAGGGTATAGTATGTGGCTCATGTGTGGGGGTATAGTATGTGGCTAATGTGTGTTGGGGTATAGTATGTGGCTCATGTGTGTGATGGTACAGTTGTGACTCATGTGTGGGGTGTGTATGTGACTTATGTGTGGGTATAGTATGCTTGAAGCTCATATGTGGGGTATAGCATGTGGCTCATGTGTGGGGGTATAGTATGTGGCTCATGTGTGGGGGTATAGTTTATTTGACTCATGTGTGGGGGGTATAGTATGTGGCTAATAATGTGGGGTATAGTATGTGACTCATGTGTGGTGGTATAGTATGTGGCTCATATGTAGGGTATAGTATGTGGCTCATGTGTGGGGTATAGTATGTGGCTCATGTGTGTGGGGAGTATAGTTTGTGGCTCATGTGTGGGGGTATAGTATGTGGCTCATATGTGGGGATATAGTATGTGACTCATGTGTGGGGGTATAGTATGTGGCTCATGTGTGTAGGGGTATAGTATGTGGCTCATGTGTGTGGGGGTATATTATGTGGCTCATGTGTGGGGTATAGTAAGTGGCTCATGTGTGTGGGGGTATAGTATGTGGCTCATCGGTGTGGGGGTATAGTACATAACATAGAACTTAAGAAAATAAGGATATGCAATAGGCCGGTTGGCCTGTGCATTAGGGTGTGTCATAGGAGGGAAGATCAGCTAAAACTAATGGCCCATCACTTTTTTGGTAGATTTTAGTGTATATAAATAGAAAATAATTTTAGTTTCAATATGTTGCAACCTTTTGCTAGGTAAATTTTAGCGTGAAATTTATCGAAAATCTAACGTACAGCTGCATTAGTGCATTACAATTAAATAGTGAACATTGCTTTCTGACTTCATTCTTTAACAACCCAACTAACAATATTTTTTTCTGTTTCAGATTCTGATGCATTTATAAGTTGATAATATTTGCGATGGCTGCTTGTGTCAGGACGAGAACCAAAAATCCAGCCATCTCAGTCACTATCTTGGGTCTGGGAGAGAGCTCCTGAAGTCGGAGTTGCCTACATTGAGAGATGCTTTGAGATACGGTGTTTTAATCAGGCAAATCAGTGAAAAGAACCAAAGAACTTACACAAACAAAGACATTGCCAGTGATATGACCAAAGCTGTCTTGGCACAATACACTCTGGCTAACGCTCAGTTCAAGCCTCCAGTCATAACAAGTCAGAAGAAGATTAGTGAGAGACTGCTTGCCAGTTGGGAAAAGGCAAGAGATATCTCTCTTGGGAGAGGAAAACTTGCAGTTAAGGACAGCTTTGCCAAACAACTGGACCAGTTATTTGACATAATTACTTGCAAGTGCCCAATTGTTCTCTGTCCTGAGTTTGGATGCGATCGTGACTGTAAATCCGAGGCCCACATCTCCTGTATTTGCAAGCGTGAACTGAAGATTCCTGTGATCGAACATTTGTCAAAGCACAGAGAGAGAAGACAGTATAGGGGCTCTCATGATTTCTAGCCAAGATATTCCGGGTCCAAGAGACAGGAGGCTGCCACAGAGAGACAGAAGAGGAGAAAGAGTTGCCGAGGAAAAGAGACTTGAGAAGGCCCAGGGTGAGGTAAAAGGCCGATGATTGGAGTCAAGCTGATTCAGAGTTTAATGACTTCCCCATGGCTGATCCGGCTGACCAGGAGAATGGTGACTTTGTCCCTAACCCAGAAAATAATGATCCCAAACCTTCCAGGCATAAGATTCGAAATAGGAAAGATATCCGAGCATAGCTCTGGCCAGCATGCGACACCACACTGGTCTCAGAGAAACTGCAGAGATAGCAACAGCTGCCTGGATTGACGGTGGTTTGATAACACCTGATGATGTTCACCTGGTGATAGATCATAACAAAGTAAGGAGAGCTCAGGAGAAACTTGTCAGTAACCTAGAAGAGGAGTTTGATAAGGGGATAAGAGAAAATGGAATCAATTGTTTGTTCTTTGATGGGAGAAGGGATGACACTAAAGTGTTCATGAAAGTTGGAGATTCTGACAAGTTGTTCCCTGCCATGGTGAAGGAGGAACACTACTCCTGCTGCAGTGAACCAGGAGGGAAGTATTTGTGGCATTTCACTCCAGAGAAAGATGACATCAGGAAACCAGCTGAGATAGTGGCAGATAACATTGTGAACTGGCTCAGAGAGAGGAACGTAGACCAGACCCTGCAGGCCATTGGAGGGGACAGCACCAACACGAACACAGGGTGGCAAGGGGGGTCATACAGTGGATAGAGCGGAAGATTGGGAGGAAGCTGGTCTGGATTGTTTGTGACCTCCACACCAACGAGTTGCCACTCAGACATCTGATCCAGGAGCTGGATGGCAAGACTCTTTCAAACAACAGATGGTCTGGTCCTCTTGGCAAGATGCTGGACTCTGCCACCGAGTTAGAAATAAATCCGAGCTTTGAAAAAATCACAGTTGGCCCTCCACTCGTTGAGCTTGCACATACTGTCATTGACGACCTGAGTACTGACCAGTACTATGGTTACATGATTTGCAGTGCCATCAAAACTGGGGTCATGCCTGATAGACTTGCTTACCTGCAGATAGGTCCAGTCTCACATTCTAGGTGGCTCACAACGGCTCTCAGGTTCTGCAGAATTTGGGTCGCTCATCATAAACTGAAAGGGAACCAGCTTCACAACCTGAGACTTATTGTCCAATTCATCGTGAGTGTCTACTTGCCAAATTGGTTCAACACCAAGGTCAAGTCATCGTTCTCCGAAGGTCCGAGGCATGTTCTCTTCCAGCTTGAGCTCCTGAGGAGTCAGCCAAGGAAGGTTGTTCAGATTGTGGAGCAGACTGTGAGGAGATCTTCCTGGTATGCTCATCCCGAGGCAGTTCTGCAGACAATGCTCTGCAGTAAGGATGAGGAGGAGAGAAGAGTGGCAGTCAAAAAGATCTTGGATATGAGACTTATGAGAGGATCTGGGCATGACGAATCAGTTGGTGACGATTCCTTCAGGGTCAGGAAGACTCCTGAAGTCAATCTAGGTGCCAAGACCCTCACTGATCTCATAGATCTGGATAACATCCAGGGTGGCAGTGAGCCCCCTCTTACCTGCAGCCTCACCAATGTTCAAGTCAGAGCTTTCCTGGACAACCCCATGCATGTCCCTGCCTGGCCCTCGCACACCCAGAGTGTAGAGCGTTGTGTACAGCAAGTGAGCGAGGCCAGCAGTCACGTGTACAGCCAGGAGAGGAGGGAAGGCTACATCCGAGCTCAGGGTGGTCAGCAGGGAGGTGATGAGTAGAAACAGAAGCAAGAAAGACATGTTCTCTATGGTGTGCAGCAACACCGGGTCGTAGTAGTAAAACCGGTTTTTGTATTTGATGATTTTGTTTTCTAAAGGAATATTAAATTTAATAAATGTGTCAAGATCATTCGTTTCACTATTCTGGATCATTTTCATGCTAATAAATTAACCTGATACATTTACTTTACTTTAAATAAGCTATTTAGTGGTGTTGGTAAAAGGGTGGGAATACTGAATTTTCATAAGATTTCAAGTTAAAATTTACCTAGCAAAATATGAAAACTTTTCAAATCTGAAGATATCACATGATTCTGCACATAGAACTACATCATTAATACCATGGGCCGATTTTTCAAACTAAAAAAAAAAAAATTCGCCTCCGTATGACACACCCTAATGGATAACTCCAAGGTGATCCGGCTGTGCCCGGCTGAGAAAACCTGCCTGAAAAAACTCATTTTAATAGTTCTCAAAGAGTTTTTTAACTCTGAAGGGATCAAGGGGATGACAAAGTAGAACCCCTGAAGCTGTATGGAGACCTAAAGATCACTTGCGCCGACTATGGCTAACCCGCACAACTGTCGGAGTACACCGCCATCAACGGCATTTCAGTTAGACCGACATTCCACCAGTATGACAACCTGAAGCTGGGAGTGATCTCCCACGCCTAAATTGAACACCTGAAACGAGACAAGATTGACTAATTACTCCTGGATTAGCACCACTATGTCAAGAAGCTGTCCGAAACGACGGTTCTGGTCGGACCCCGCGAAACTCTACCCCGGGAAGTCCAACTGGCCTGGGAAACCGTCCAAGTCACGCCCTACTGCCGACCCAAGCGTTGCTTCAAATGCCAGAACTACGGACACACCGTCAACAAGTGCAAGGCGCAGAGGGATGTATGCTCCCTGTGTGGTACCTCCGGGCACCGCTATACCTCCTGTCCCAGCGCCGTGAAAAAGTGCGCTGCCTGCAGCGGCCCACACTCCTCTGCCGACCGGACCTGCCACAAATGGAAGGAGGAATGCAGGATAGCCAAGGTTAGACTAGACAAGACTGAGTTACAAGGAGGCCCTCCTTGCAGTACACGCCCAAGAAAAGAAAACACAAGAAACCAAAAAAACAAGAAGCAAAGAAGCCCCAAGAAAAGACACACGTTACCAAGAGACAAGAAGACCGCGAGACCCCCAGATGCAGGACACCTCATCACGATCACCTCCTCCGACTTCCTCCACATCTATAAGCAGCCAGGGCACAAAGAAGAACAGGACCTAGACACTAGCGAATGGACGGTCCAAGAGAGCAAAAAGAGGAGGAAAAGAAGATCGTCAACTTTAAGCTAACAAGGCCCCCCACGACAAGCAAACAACACTAAGAAAACACCACACCCAATCAAGCCGGCCAAGAACCGAGAAACCATTGCCTAATCTGACACGCACCTGACGTTCACCTGACTCATGGCTCTGCCCCCTCTCCGCCGCGTCCAGGCTAGTTGCTGCTGCCTCAAACCTGCAACCCACACCACGCAAACTGTGTTAAGCCACGGCACCTGTCCCCTCCCACTAAAATTCCCTTCCATCCTCTCTCTAAACTTCCACTGAAGCTCCTTCTCCCCTGTCGCTAGCCTTTATCCTATCTATACCGGGTGTGACAACACTGCCAATCTGTTTTTCGAGGTCCAGTAAAGCTTTCTGGCAGATTTCTACATAGTAAAAGCATTCTATTTGCCAGTGGATAGGTTAATCGGTCTTTCCACAGTAAAGCAGAACAACATTAATGTTCAGCCAAGAAATCACACCATAAAGCATAGCTGTAAAACTTATTATGTAATGCAAACCTTACATCCATTGCTTGCCTTGGATGTTCGTGTAATAACTGCTTCGACAGGCATGGGGGAGTCTATCGCACAGAAGCAATTAATTATTGAGTCACTCCCTGAAACTTCGCCTAGTAGCTCAAAGGACATTCGGGATGAAAGCGGCAAGAAGTGGATTTTAATGCCTGCTGTGTCAACTGGTGTACAACGGTTACATAGCCAGGAATTAACTAGAACCACTGTAGGATTGCCAAATGTGAGTGAAGGAACAGATGTTGTGTGTCTGAGTGAAAATGCATGAGCTTGTCACTTGAGTCTACCTTAACCACAGTTAGGTCAGGTAGTCTCACAGATGTCCTTGTTCTCAATAGAATTGGGGGGCCTATAACTTTAAGAAAGGTATTTTTTGGGGGTAATTTCCTTGTTTACGACAAAGCAGTCGTTGTGTAACCAGTAGAAATGCCAATAGGTAGTGTAACACAAGGGGAACTGACCGATAAATCATGTATCGAAGATATAGTAGAGTTAATAACTCCACACGTGAAAGTTGTCGATCATCCTCACGGCAAAAGTGATCTTTTAGAATTACTAGCTGAGTTCAAGGCAATCATAGCATTACCTGGAGAACCTGAACCCCGAGGTAAAACAACGTTGACAGCCCATCACATTACACTCGAGCCAGACACTCATCCGATCTACATACCAGTATATCAACGGGCAGACTGGAACTCCTTCAAGGAGTCTCTCAGTTTCAAGCAGGGGAGAAACCTGGAAGAAGCCAGCCCCAATGACATCGACGACGCGGTCGAACAATGGTACATGGATGTGAAGACGGAGATGGACAACAACATCCCGACCACCACTCACAGGACCATTCCCCATTCTCACACTAGTCACCAGCTGAGGCAGCTCAGTGTCCAGTACGATCACGCGAGACAGCTAGCCAGTATCCGCGGGTGGACGCAGGAGCTGAGAGACCGGTACCGAGAGCTACAGACGGACATCCAGCACGAGAGCAAACGTCTACATGAACAAAAGTGGGCCGCCTTGGTGTGGGAGGCAGCCAACAATTACCGCGATTCTGCTGCATTCTGGAAAAAGATCAATTGACTGATGGGTTCCACCTCTAGCACGGTCCCTTACCTGCTCGACCAAAACAACGTGAAAATATTCGAGGAGGAAAACCAAGAACAATTACAACGGCGATATTTATGGAAGATCTTTACCATTAGTGAACAGGAGAACGAGGGCATCGACAGGGAGTTTGAGGAGGACATTTTAGGTCAGTTGCAGGACCATCAGCACCTGCTCCAGCCGCTCCCACGGACTGACTTCACTAGACTGGTGGACGAAAGCTACCTGAAGGAGCGCATAGTTCCTGCAGATGTGTCAGCCGTCATAAAATGGTTTAAAAACAAATCACCTGGGCAAAGTCACATTAACAAGAAGATCCTGGTTCAACTCCCAGACAACATGATAGAGAGGCTTGCTCATATACAGTATGCAACGCCTGCCTCGCCTCTGGATACTTCCCTAAGATGTTCAAAATTGCCGTTATTCGCCTCATACCAGAAGCAGGGAAGCCTGCAAACAAAGTCGAAAACTTTCGACCAATATCGCTGCTAGAAGTACCTGCCAAACTCTTCGAAAAAATAGTAAACAAGCGGTTGCGGATGTATCTGGAGGACAAAGACATGCATAATCCCCTCCAGTTCGGCTTCCGCCTGTACCGAGGCACATCCACCGCCATACCTCAGGCCTACGAGCAGATCTCCAATGCCATGACTGGCCGCCTGCATTGCAACATAGTACTGAGGGACGTCAGCAAGGCATTTGGCAAAGTTTAGCACGTGGGGCTGCAGTATAAGGTCATACAACTGTGGTTACCCGAAAATCTGACGCGCCTGCTGTGCAACTTCATTACAGACCGCAGAGCCAAAATCAAGATGCAAGAACATTTTGGAGAAGAATTTTCACTATCGAGCGGCGTGCCTCAAGGCTCTTGTCTCTCACCAACCCTTTACACGCTCTACACGGCTGACCTGCCACCCCCAATCGTCGGCAGCGAATACGTCATGTATGCCGACGATGTAACACAGATCGTCACCTGTCCAGGAAGGTCTACGGCAAGTATGGCGCGACTCACTGCTCGGGCAATAGAGGGTATCTCGGATGGAAAATAAAAACAGCCAAAACGAAATTCAAGGTCATACCCATAGCCAAATTCAAGCCGGCGCCATTGATGATCGACGACGAAGAGATTGAATACTCTAAACAATGCAGGTTGCTCGGCCTCATCATCTCTCGGACGAGCATCATTCCCCACGTGAAGGACAGACTAAATAAAGCCAAAGTCGCCGCAGCCAAATTAAAACGTTTTCAACTGATGCCTGAGAAGATACAAGTTCACCTGTACAAGGCGCTGGTGAGGCCTGTGTTGGAGTACCTACATATACCACTCGTCACACTCGGGAAGACTAGACTACAACAACTACAGAGCTTCCAAAACAAGTGTTTGAGGTCAGCCAGTGGCCAAGCGCCACCCTACCAGGAGACAGTGGAAACCATCCACCTAAGAAATAAAACCGAGGCCCTCAACGTCAGGTTCCATCGCCTCTGGAAGAAGGTTTGGGACAAGCTCCTGGACGACCCTCACAACCCAGACCACCTACGCGGGGAAGACATCAACGGAGGGCGACCCCACGCCTGGTGGCCCCGGAGTCTGCCCGCACTACAACTACCCAACCCGCGACCCATCCATGTCCGCCACAGTGATCCACCTTAAATTAAAACTTAGATGATATAAATTCACATTTAACAAGTCACAATCAAGTGAGTCCATAACGTAATACAGTATAAGATTTTAATAAACTTGTAATTGTGAAATCAATCTAGTCATTGTCTACTAAGATAACCATTGTGCAACCTCATCCTAAATCCCAGGTTAGCTTAGTTAGCCAACAAACTCTGTAATATGTAAAACAAGGGGTGTCGTCCCCCTCTGTTTAACTCATTAAACTTCTTTTCCAACCTTTCCCCCCACGATTATATGTTGTGACTTCTCTATCCCTCATGTCTGGCTGTGCCTTGAGCCCCAGCATGCCTTCCTTCTATTCCCCACCTTAACCTTAAAAAAAAAAAAAAAGTATGGCTACCGCACAGCCAAAGGGCTATAGTCGAACAAATGGTACAAGACATGGCAGAACAAAGGGTAATCCAACCTTCCTCGTCACCATGGAACTCACTTTTATTCCTAGTTCCCAAGAAAGATGGAGGGTGGAGACCAGTTATAGATTTTCGAGCAACTGTACCAGACAGGTTCCCAATGCCTGTCCTAACTGACTTACTACAGTCTCTAAGAAAAGACAACGCCGTCTTCAGTAACCTCGATTTGCTTTGCGGATATTGGCAAATTCCCTTACATAAGGAATCCCGCTAGGTAACTGGGTTCATTACACCAACGGGTCATTTTGAATTCTTAAGAATGCCATTTGGCCTAAGAAATGCGCCGCTAACATTGCAAAGAATGATAAATACCTTTTTTGCTGGAATGATAGATAACACCGTCTATGCCTATGGTCTTATCATAGTAAGCAAAGATTTACAAAGCCATTTAAAGAAACTACGAAGTCTTCACAAAGTTACAGATAGCTGGATTGAAAGTGAAACTTTCCAAATGTAAATTTCTTAAATCCAGAATCCAATTTCTAGGAGAAGTAGTGGATGGCAATGGAATGCACACCGAAGATTGTAAGATAAAGATGGTGAAGCAGTTTCCTTGTCCCAAGAATGCAGATCAACTTCGTAGTTTCCTGGGATTATCAGGATACTACCGTTATTGAAGGACGTAGAGTATAAATGGAACACAGAACAAGAGGTCAGTTTAATGCCCTTAAGAGCGCCTTAACAAAGGCTCCTGTGTTATCCTTTACGGATTACACCAAACCGATCACAGTCCACACAGATCAAGTATCCGTGACAGAACTATTTCATGGGAAAAACTTATCAGGGCGTCTCACCCGACTCTAAGTATTTGCCGGGTCGTGCGAACGTCGTAGCTGATTTGCTATCCAGACAAATAGCTCCTGTCACGCCACTACCCACGTTCACCCTATCACAGTTAAGGGCGGAACAACTACAGGATCCATTGTGGCCCAAGGTAATCTATGCCTTAGAATCAGGAGACGAGGTAGATTTGCCAAAACTACCACCACCACTCTAACAGTTTGAGCAACGGCACAACATATTGTATCACTCAGTAAAAACACAACAAGAGTCAATCTCTCAAATTGTCCATACCTGATTAAAGCGAAAGAACATGGAAACAAACTCCACGTAGTTGAGCCAACGCCAAAAGTTACAGACATAATGTAGTACATGTAGATAGAATGAAAAAAAAAGTCAGCAGAGACCTAGTAGGGAGCCCAATGTTAGTCAATTACTTCCTACCTCTGCTATAACAGTGGCTCAACACGACACAGCAATAGACAATATGTATCGTCAAAAACTGCGATCAGCAAACAAGAAACCTTAATTATCCTCGCCCCTTTCAAGCATGGTTTGGATAGTGCTACTCGTGTTGGCACGGAGTGCTGTAGTAGCAGCCGCATTCCCAGCAGACATCATCAAACCAGGTCAAAGTACTTGTAGTGGAAGACGTCGTAACTGTCAAATACCAGCTCCATAGTTTAGTGCTCATGCCTGAGCACCTGAGGACAATAGCTGTCCACATTGAAACAGCTATGCACACCCTGTAAGATCTCGAACAACAGTCTACCATCTCTACAACCCTTCGACAAACTATCTCACTCCAAAACGCCCGAATGAAGAGTCTACTCAAGCGCTTAATGCACTTCTAGGGAAAGCTACCTGTACCTACGTCTCCTGAAGACATCAGAAAGAATGTGCACACTCATTGGTGTCAAAAACGTGGTCTATTTAATTTTGTTGGGTTAATAAGTGGTACCCTGTTTGGTACGGCAACAGCAGAAGATGTAGCTAAAATAGGGAAACGGATGAACACAATTTCAGAAACGATCATGAAACAGAAAATGGCAATTGCGCAGTCCTATAAGGCAGTACAGATTCTGAACTCTCAGATGAATGCTACTGTTAACGAAACCAATCAACTAACAAGTATTGTTCATGGATTAACACGGCCAGAGCCTACACTAGAATGGCTACTCTGCTTTGCAGAATATATGCATGCAACTGAAACCTCTTTGCAACCTCTCACAGTTACCAAAGATAGTCTCATCGCTGATTTAGTGAATGCAGGTTTAGGTCGTTTAGATACACAATTGTTGCCGGTTGGTCAACTTATTGCCACTCCTATCTTTCAGGAGTACGACGTGGAACACTATTACCCCTTATTGGAGGCATCCTTAACGCATGAGGAAATACTATTACACATTCCACTAAGATCGCAGAAGTTTAATGCATGACATTTGGAACCATTTCCAGTGAAGGAGAATGACGATCTTTTGGTTCTTACCAGACAAACTGAAATAATTGTGGTTTCACAAGATTTTTCGTTAGTTGCTGTGACTAAGCATGAAGTCCTAATTCTTTGTAAGTCATCATACTTATACTTACATACAGTATATGTCCTGCTTATGCTTTCGCTTTCACCCGGGCTGCAGAAGCTATTGTGAACTACCCCCTGTTGTTATAATACAAACTAATGCTTCTACATCTCTGCAGCAATGTGAATACACTCCAATACCTCACAGGTTAGTGTTTCATGCGCATGTCAATAATGTGCAATATTATTTTTTTCCAAAGCAAACCAGTGTAATACTCATATTCCAGGGTGTAGGTAAAAATTTAGTAGTAGTAGGTTATCATATAGCACCAGACTATTGTGAGCTCAGCAGTAATGAAAACACAACCTTGTCTACTCGCCATCATCTTGCATTTATATCGAACTTTACTTCTGAACTACTACCCATACCATTTTTACTGAATATCAATTTCAGCAGCCTTCATTTTGTCTCTGATAAGCTTAAACGTCTGTCTTACATTAATGAAACACAGTTTCCTGCATTACAGGATTCTCTTCCAATTTATTTATATTCCAGAGTTATCCTACCTGGTTTCGTCATACCTACCATTATATTTGTCATTTCCTTGACTGGTATGGTATTTTGTTACAGGAAAATGTCCTCTAGGTACACAATAGTTTCCAAGCAAATTTTCCGAAAGGCTTTGAAAAAGCATGTGCAAGATTAAACAATTTAGCTGACGCACACTTTCTTGTAATATGGTTATGTATACCTAGGATTTAAGCCGCGAGGACTAGGTTGGTGGTGGCCAAGCGGTGTAACAGCACCTTTGCTTTACGACTAGATCACTGAGGTTGCATCTATCACAGTGGCCAAGCCAGGGTCAACTGATTCAGTAGACACCGCTCTCTCTGCTACCACTTTCTCATGCCCCAGCGAGGAACAGTTGACTTAATACTACTAGACAGGGAAGTTCACACTTAACAGAAGTGTTGTCTGAAAGTGATATTCACAACACTTCCCTGGAGAGAATTCACACTATATTCTCTTAGATTATATCTGTGTATATACCTGCTTTCAGCATTAAAACAGAAAACGCCCAGAAGTGTTTACATCAAGCCCTGCCACTTAAGAGTTCGAGAACTTAATTAAAACAATTAGTGGGGTGCAGTATGTAGCTCATGTGTGGAGGTAAAATATGGGGTTCATGTGTGGAGGTACAATATGTGGCTCATGTGTGGGGGTACTGAATGTGGCTCATGTGGGGAGGTACAATATGTGGCTCATGTGTGGGAGTTGAGTATGTGGCTAGTAATGACTGCTTTTGGCACCATTGGTTGGTTCGTTCGTTAGTTGGAGCTGTTCTATTTGCACACTTAGGAATCTTAGTTCACAGGCTGATGTATTGTATCTGCTCTTCTCACTCTTGAACGTCATTAGTAACTGCCAAATTGAATAACAATTGTCGGAATAACAATGGGTGTATACTGTCGACACAACACAATGAGAAACAGCTCCCAGCCAGGCCACAACACTGGTAACCAGGACAGCCACCTCTGCCCCAGCACACTGTTTAACGCTTTAGTAACGTTGCCACACAAAATACAACTGGAAGATTCTCCCTCCATATACGATTTTCGAGGGCAACCCATGCTGCCTCAACTCCAGCTGCTGTGTGACTTCTGCCAGAAAGTTCAGCAACCCTCACACACCTCTCACCTAAACTCAGTGACCAACTTGAACATAACCCGAAACTCTAACTAAACCCAAATGAACCACCATGAAACCAACGAAGCCTCAAAGTTGCTACTCGTCCTGACAATACCGCCCTACACAATAAAGAAATTGCAAATTTCTTATGTACAGATTACAACTTTACAACCTACTTAAACAATCTGCCCCCAACATTTTCACTTCCCTTAATACTATTTACAGTAAAACTAAATTATTGCAAATACATACTCCACCTTAATAATCTGCTGCTTAATTGGCTAGCCACCTGCAAGTAATGCAAGTAACGTTTCTAAGGTAAACTGCAGCTTGCCATACAAGTACCTATAAAGCTTTTTGATACTCCACACTATAGCTAAACACAAGTGATCGTGGGCCCTTCGTGCCCCGTGGCGAATCCGGTGGTACAGTTTACCAAGGCGTGAAAGTTCGAACGCTCGTCCTTGGCTAGCGCGCAACCGCCGTCCTGCTGACAGCATACAGCGACATCGTTTTCCAGATGGTCGTGGTTGTTATAATCATGGTCGTGGTTGTTATAATCATGGTCGTGGCTGTTATAATCATGGTCGTGGTTGTTACAATCATGGTCGTGGCTGTTATAATCATGGTCGTGGTTGTTACAATCATGGTCGTGGCTGTTATAATCATGGTCGTGGTTGTTACAATCATGGTCGTGGCTGTTATAATCATGGTCGTGGTTGTTACAATCATGGTCGTGGCTGTTACAATCATGGTCGTGGCTGTTATAATCATGGTCGTGGTTGTTACAATCATGGTCGGGCTGTTATAATTATAATCATGGTCGTGGCTGTTATAATCATGGTCGTTCATGGTCGTGGGCTGTTATAATCATGGTCGTGGTTGTTAATATAATCATGGTCGTGGCTGTTATAATCATGGTCGGTTGTTACAATCATGGTCGTGGCTGTTATAATCATGGTCGTGGCTGTTATAATCATAGTCGTGGTTGTTATAATCATGGTCGTGGTTGTTATAATCATAGTTGAGGTTGTTATAATCATGGTCGTGGTTGTTATAATCATGGTCATGGTTGTTACAATCATGGTCGTGGTTGTTATAATAATGGTCGTGGTTGTTATAATCATAGTCGGTTGTTATAATCATGGTCGTAGTTGTTATTATCATATTCGCGGCTGTTATAATCATGGTCGTGGTTGTTATAATCATGGTCGTGGTTGTTATTATGGTCGTGGTTGTTATATTCATGGTCGTGGTTATTATAATCATAGTCGTGGTTGTTATAATCATGGTCGTGGTTGTTATCATGGTCGTGGCTGTTATAATCATAGTTGTGGTTGTTATAATCATGGTCGTGGTTGTTATATTCATGGTCGTGGTTGTTATAATCATAGTCGCGGTTGTTATAATCATGGTCGTGGTTGTTATCATAGTCGTGGTTGTTATAATCATGGTCGTTGGTGTTATAATCATGGTCGTGGTTGTTATAATCATGGTCGTGGTTGTTATAATCATAGTCGAGATTGTTATAATCATTGTCGTTGTTGTTATAATCTTGGTCGTGGTTGTTATAATCATGGTTGTAATTGTTATAATCATGGTCGTGGTTGTTATAATCATGGTCGTGGTTGTTATATTCATGGTCGTGGTTGTTATAATCATAGTCGCGGTTGTTATAATCAATATGGTCGTGGTTGTTATAATCATGGTCGGTTGTTATAATCAAGGGTCGTGGTTGTTATAATCATGGTCGTGGTTGTTATAATCATAGTCGTGGTTGTTATAATCATGGTCGTAGTTGTTATTATCATATTCGCGGTTGTTATAATCATGGTCGTGGTTGCTATAATCATAGTCGTGGTTGTTATAATCATGGTCGTGGTTGTTATAATCATGGTCGCGGTTGTTATAATCATAGTCGTGGTTGCTATAATCATAGTCGTGGTTGTTATAATCATGGTCGTGGTTGTTATAATCATGGACGTGGTTGTTATAATCATGGTCGTGGTTGTTATAATCATTTTCGTGGTTGTTATAATCATGGTCGTGGTTGTTATAATCATTTTCGTGGTTGTTATATTCATGGTCGTGGTTGTTATAATCATATTCGTGGTTGTTATAATCATGGACGTGGTTGTTATAATCATGGTCGTGGTTGTTATAATCATTTTCGTGGTTGTTATAATCATGGTCGTGGTTGTTATAATCATAGTCGTGGTTGTTATATTCATGGTCGTGCTTGTTATAACTGCTGGGTCGTGGTTGTTATAATCATGGTCGTGGTTGTTATAATCATGGTCTTGGTTGTTATAATCATTTTCGTGGTTGTTATAATCATGGACGTGGTTGTTATAATCATGGTCGTGGTTGTTATAATCATTTTCGTGGTTGTTATAATCAGACTCGTGGTTGTTATAATCAGACTCGTGGTTGTTATAATCATTTTCGTGGTTGTTATAATCATGGTCGTGGTTGTTATAATCATTGTCGTGGTTGTTATAATCATTTTCGTGGTTGTTATAATCATGGTCGTGGTTGTTATAATCATTGTCGTGGTTGTTATAATCATGGTCGTGGTTGTTATAATCATTTTCGTGGTTGTTATAATCATGGTCGTGATCGTTATAATCATGGTCGTGGTTGTTATAATCATGGTCATGGTTGTTATAATCATTTTCGTGGTTGTTATAATCATGGTCGTGGTTGTTATAATCATTGTCGTGGTTGTTATAATCATGGTCGTGGTTGTTATAATCAGACTCGTGATTGTCATAATCATGGTCGTGTTTGTTATATTCATGGTCGTGGCTGTTATAATCATAGTCGTGGTTGTTATAATCATGGTCGTAGTTGTTATTATCATATTCGCGGTTGTTATAATCATGGTCGTGGTTGCTATAATCATAGTCGTGGTTGTTATAATCATGGTCGTGAGTGTTATAATCATGGTCGAGGTTGTTATAATCATGGTCGTGGTTGTTATTATCATAGTCGTGGTTATGATCATAGTCGTGGTTGTTAAAATCATGGTCGTTGAGTGTTATAAACATGGTCGTGGTTGTTATAAACATATTCGTGGTTGTTATAATCATGGTCGTGGCTGTTATAATCATGGTCGTGGTTGTAATCATGTTCGTGGTTGCTATAATGATAGTCGTGGTTGTTATAATCATGGTCGGTTGTTATAATCATAGTCGTGGTTGTTATAATCATGGTCGTGGTTGTTATAATGATAGTCGTGGTTGTTATAATCATAGTCGTGGTTGTTATAATCATGGTCGTTGTTGTTATAATCATGGTCGTGGTTCTTATAATCATAGTTTTGGTTGTTATAATCATCTTCGTGGTTGTTATAATCATGGTCGTGGTTGTTATATTCATGGTCGTTCATTGTTGTAATCATATTCGTGGTTATTATAAACATGGTCGTGGTTGTTATAATCATTTTCGTGGTTTTTGTAATCGTGGTCGTGGTTGTTATAATCATAGTCGTGATTGTTATAATCATGGTCGTGGTTGTTATTATCATGGTCGTGCTTGTTATAACTATAGTCGGTTGTTATATTCATGGTCGTGCTTGTTATATTCATGGTCGTGGTTGTTATAATCATGGTCGTGGTTGTTATAACTGCTAGTCGTGGTTGTTATATTCATGGTCGGTTGTTATAATCATGGTCGTGGTTGTTATAATCATGGTCGTGGTTGCTATAATCATGCTGTGGTTGTTATAATCATAGTCGTGGTTGTTATAATCATGGTCGTTGGTTATGATCATGGTCGTGGCTGTTATAACGGTCGTGGGTGTTATAAGCATGGTCGTGGTTGTTATAATCATGGTTGTGGTTGTTATAATCATGGTCGTGGTTGTTATAATCATGGTCGTGGTTGTTATAATCATTTTCGTGGTTGTTGTAATCATGGTCGTGGTTGTTATAATCATTTTCGTGGTTGTTATAATCATAGTCGTGGTTGTTATAATCATGGTCGTGGTTGTTATAGTCATGGTCGTGCTTGTTATAATCATAGTCGTGGTTGTTATATTCATGGTCGTGCTTGTTATATTCATGGTCGTGCTTGTTATAATCATAGTCGTGGTTGTTATATTCATGGTCGTGGTTGTTATAATCATGGTCGTGGTTGTTATAATCATGGTCGTGGTTGTTATAATCATGGTTGTGGTTGTTATAATCATAGTCGTGGTTGTTATAATCATGGTCGTTGGTTATGATCATGGTCGTGGCTGTTATAATCATGGTCGTGGGTGTTATAAGCATGGTCGTGGTTGTTATAATCATAGTTGTGGCTGTTATAATCATGGTCGTGGTTGTTATAATCATGGTCGTGGTTGTTATAATCATGGTCCTGGTTGTTATAATCATGGTCGTGATTGTTACAATAAGGGTCGTCCCTGAGACTAACACAGGTAGAATAAACCCCACACCTAATCTTTAATCTCAATAAACCCAGATTAACCTCACCTAATCAACAGGATTAGAGACCATTAGGATTGTACCACCAATACTGATACATTTCACACTGGATTAATAACAAAACATTTAATCACATTTCCAATTGCTAAAGTCTTGCGGATATCTTATCAAGTTGTGAGTCTTACATGTCTATATAATTATGTTTTGTTCTTACAAATATTTATAGTTCGTTGTGTATTGTATTGTATGGTATGGTATTGTACTGTATTGTTTCCGGCTGACAGCGTACAGCGAATGGGGGTGCGGCAAGTCCGTAGACGTGCATGGTTGATTAGGGTGCATCGTTTTCCATCGTAAATAAAATGGTTAATTAATAGCTTCCTAAAGAAACCATCGACATGGAACCAGGTTTGTTCCACTCTACGATTGTGCCGTTTCGGCTGCACAGACAGACAAACAGACATACCGACATACATTCGGATAGTGCTATAGTATATTAGATTCCCCTTCTACCACAGAATAGTTCCTTTCAGCATTATTTAAATTTCGTCTAGCGTAAGCAACAGGCCACCGTTCACTATCCCACATTTGTAATAGCACTGCTCATATCCCCACTTCAGATGCATCCGTCTACACGACAAAGTCCTTTTCTAAGTCCACTAATTTTAATATTGGCTAATCACTCCTTACTTTCCTTGATACATCAAAAATAATTTTGATGTTCTAACTGCCATACACATCAGCTTCATATTTCAATTAACACCCGCAGCTCATAGCATTAATTACGGTGATATCATAACCATTTGTGCACTAGTTTATCTCTTTAATAAATGGAAAAAAGACCATTAGGGTTTGATAACTTTACCCATTAACATTTATTTATGATAATTTCAAAGAACCTGGCAACTCATGATAACAGACATTCAACAGTGATTGCAACAGGTAACCGGAACCTATCATAGGTGGCAGCAAAAGGATAAGGAACTCGCTGTGTTGAAAAGCCGGTGTGTTATACAAAATAACGAAACAAAAGAAATTTATTGGTCAGTGTTTTCCAAAGTTCTCCGTTTTTTGCACGTGATATATGCCTTTTTTGAGAGAGATTCAAACTTTTTTTTAGCTTGCTCAATGTACAAGTTTAAAGGTTTCTTATTATAAGTGATTATATACATTTTTTTATCACTTATGGTAACAGGCACCATTGCCAATCTCTGGGTGTCTTAGCAACCTTGTCTTCAAGACATATACCGGGAATGTTTACACTACGAGGCCTAATGTAAACAACAGACTTAAGACGCTATCCCACGGCATCTGCGGTACATACACGTATGTTTTGGGTTGTTAATACCGGTCTCAGCACTCACTTGACCCCAGGTTCAACACCATTACAGTGACTGAACCCAGTGACCCACTCTCTGGTTCAGACCATCCGGGTTATAACAAGTGACTGTTTTCGAAACCATCTTGGACACGTCATCGACGCCATCCTGGACACGCCATCGACGCCATTTTGGACACGTCATCGACGCCATCCTGGACACGCCATCGACGCCATTTTGGACACATCATCGACGCCATCTTGGACAAGTCTCTGACGTCATCTTAGACAGATCATCGACGCCATCTTGGAACGTCACTGCAATATCATAGCAAGACGCCATCTTGTATTTTTGCATCTATAAACAAGACAGGGTATCACGATGTCTTCTTGCTAGGTATTTCAATAACACGCTTATACACACATTTAACATATTCTTCCACAGCATACCATCATACGTCAGACATCGTGATAGGTTAGTTTTTTATTTGAAAAGTGCCTTACTTTGCTGATTACTCGCATAATTTAATTTAGTTTTATCGTTTCTTTTATTACTGAAGCACTTACATTTTCGTTCATTTACTGTAAATGGATGGACAAGGTTATAGTATAATATAATTTTGTATATTTTTTTACATTATCATTTATTGATAATATACCTCATTTACCTGGTGCAGACAGTCTCTAATTAGTGGAGGATTACATTAATGACCCTTTTGATTACTTAGAAAATGCAATACAGACTGACGCAATGCCCCCTCCCGGAGCTGGCATTGATACTGGTATTACATTAGTCTTGCATGGAACAACACCTGATTTACAGCGACAGACTTCCATTGAGAGTAGTGAGCAATTAATCGATCAATCATTTGGCGATTTACACCTTACCCACCTCAGGTCAGGTCGTACATACGACACTACACCTCACTACAGTTCTGTTCATTATCTATCAACATCAGAACCAACTAACCATGGCTAATTCTGCTCAAGGCACATCACCCCAGCTTCTTCATGTTACAAAAATCTTGCCACAACAGGACCCCATTGCATTAGTTATGGGTTATGATCCTAATTATCACATGGTCACAGTTTTGTGTGCTTAAGTGACTTCACAAAGATTAAGAATCACAGCTTATTTCACCTGATGATTAAATATCCAAACTCCAAGTGGGGTGTTAGGTTAGGTTAGGTTAAGTTAGGTTTGGTTAGGTTACGCTACGTTAGGTTAGCAATGGCGAATCATCAGGTGAAATAAGCGAGGGTTTCTAATCATTCTTAGATCCATATATCTATGACCGATGTAGTAAATTATTTGTGTTTACATTTAGGCTCAAACTTCCTCACTCTCACGATGCCTCTCTACAGACAGCCTGAGTCACCGTTCTGAGGTGAGGGCGAGGTTGGCCAATGACTCGCAGTGGGTGGGTCGCTACTTGAGTCGGGTCATTGGGATGATGCAGCAACAAGACAACGTCCTCCTGACTCTGTTGCCCGGCACCTCCCTCAACCTCCCTTCTGACCAAGGTAACGAGAGAGAGAGAGAGAGAGATCATCCATTCCACCCTGCTATAAATCATCACCATTTTGGCAACGTTGGCTCATTTTACTCTCACTTTCACCTGTACTTTCACTCTCCTCACCATCATTCATTATTCACTTGACCAATACTGATCTTCACACGTCTGCAGTTACCTTTTAAGTTTCTTTCTCTCACTATCAAATTTCAATAATACATTTATATTTTTATTCCTTTGTTTTCGTCTCTCACTTTCATTTACATTCATGTTTTTCGCACTCTTCATGTTCTGCCCACGCCTCACGTTCTTCTCACGCCGCACATTCTGCCCATGCATCACACAAGCTTTCTCACAAGAGACTTAATTTTCTTGTTGCGGCATAAATATAAAACTCCAATTCATGGAGGGTTAAGCCAAGTCGTATTTAGCTCCGAATACTTTTTTTTGGAGATTATCTTATACCAGTTTGCAATATTGAAAAATTCGGATTCGGAATTTTCATAATTTTCGGTATTTGGTCTTTAGCAATATGTTGATTCTACTTTAGGTTACAGATTTACAGTTCTCAGTCTTAGAACTGGCCGTTTTTCAATGTAAACCTAGACAATATATTCTACAATTTGCAACATTACAATTTATAGTTTAAATTGACAGTTTTGATGATAATTTTATAATGTTAACTACAACAATATCTTCTTTTTAACATAAAAATTCGTGGTTTATAAAATTCATACATTATACTTGCATTTAACACTGGGAATTAATGACATCACCCACTACTAACAATATGGCGAACGTAAAGATATTTATTTGTTCCAGACGATTATATATATTGCACATTAAATCTATAAATGCTTCGTCCATCCTTTGCATAGTCAGGAAGATACGGCCTTTGACACACGCCGCTCCTCTTACACGACCATGAGGAAGATATCTCTCACTCAGCAAATTTCCTCTTATCCCACGTGGTGTTGGAGATAAACGCACAAGCAGGTGAAGCAACTGGTGTGTGTGTGTGTGTGTGTAACAATAATAATAATAATAATAATAATAATAATAATAATAATAATAATAATAATAATAATAATTAACGGTTTATTGAAAAAGTTCTGCAGCCCGAAGGCCGAAAATATACATTAGACAAAAATGACTTATTGCATACAAAGACATGGGGTGGGTGAGTCGTTTAACAAAAGCTTTCATAACTAAAAGGAGAAGGAATAATAATTGAACATACAAAATATTATAGTTTACAGTTGATGGCCCGGGCCTGGGCTGGCCATGGAGACACCAGGTGGTGAGGTGTTCACGTGGTGTAGTAACTCGTCCTCGGGTGTTGATGTAAGGGACCTCACTTGGTCATGGAGACATCGGATGGTGTGGTGTTCACGTGGTGTGGTAACTCATCCTCGGTGTTGTTATGAAGGACCTCACGTAGTGAAATAGGAACCGAGTCTGTATGGGTAGAAATCACGGAAGGAAGAGAAAAACTAATTATGGGAGTGATTTACAGGCCCCGAAGTCTTGGGAAAGAAGCAGCTCAGCCCATATGGCAGGCACTTCGGCATCTCAGCTACCCTGAGAGATTGGAGCGCCTGAACTTGCCTAGCTTATACTACAGACGGGCAAGGGGGGACCTAGTTGAGGTTTATAAGCATCTCAGGGGGCACTACTCAGTTGAGTGTCCTTACTTGGAGCTGGCGGACGCTCGCCCCACAAGGGGTCACAGCTCAAGATTGAAGAAGCCGCAAGTCCAGAAAACCGTGAGGGCAAACTTTTTCGGAGTGAGGGTTGTAAACTCTTGGAACAATCTACCAGAGAGTGTTGTGACGGCACCGAGTGTGAGCTCTTTCAAGAGAAGACTTGACCAACACTGGAGCGGGTTCAGGTACATTCAGGAGCCGGTGCATGCCCAGTATTTGCCAACAGTGCGTGACAGAGACGTGACCGATCGCCCGGGCGGCTAGCGAGCCGACCTTTTGGTGAAGAATATAAAGGAAAAGAGACGTGACCGATCGCCCAAGCGGCTAACAAGCCGATCAGTGGCGAAGAGGATAAAAGTAAAAAGAAATGAGTAGGGCAGCAAAATATAACAACTTGTGCATTA
>NW_024752632.1:29073-31573 GCF_018991925.1 Homarus americanus
TTAAAGAATGAAGTCAGAAAGCAATGTTCACTATTTAATTGTAATGCACTAATGCAGCTGTACGTTAGATTTTCGATAAATTTCACGCTAAAATTTACCTAGCAAAAGGTTGCAAAATATTGAAACTGAAATTATTTTCTGTTTATTTACACTAAAATCTACCAAAAAAGTGATGGGCCATTAGTTTTAGCTGATCTTCCCTCCTATGACACACCCTACTGCGAGAGTGATGACTGCGAGAGATTGACTGCCGTTTGAGACTGCCGTTGATGATCGAGGGTGGCGATTGTCGCCATTGGACCGATCAGTGTAGGCCTGTCACTGTTTAGCGGGGTATCAAAGGATCTCTTGAGGGAATCTAGCCGTCTGGGTGCCCAGCTGACGACGGGACGATCGTTGGGGTCATCAGCTCTCCTCTACCTCGGCTCACAACACCACATGTCTCGAGCAGCTTAGTGAAACCCTCTTGCTAACGGGAAGCTAAAGCTTCTCTCAACTGTACAAGGTCTGATTGGCTCACTCCCTTCCGCTTTATGGACGCACTGGGAGTACACTGAGGCTATCTGAGTAAATTAATGGTCACACACTGAGACCATGACTCTAGGACTCTAGGAGATACCTAGAGGAACATTTTATCTCCCTTATTACGGGTGTATGTTGAGTTGGGTGGAGCATGGTTCACGAGTATTGGTGGACCCAGTAACACATCAATAATAGTGACTATATTTGTGTGTAGTTAATACCATTTCTCAGTTACTGATGTTATCTTGACGTGTGTGGTTTAATATTTCTTAAATAATTTTGATAGTATTGTTTTTTGAATGTTTGTGTCACTAAGTGGAACCAGAGTGATACTGTGATTTAATTCTTTTAATGCATTAATTTTTCTTTATAATTCCGATCTCAGGTATAACCTTGTTCCCCAGAGTAGTGGTTAAGTTAGGTTAGGAAGTGTGCATCTGTTGGGGTGATATAATTTTGTTGAGTGCCCTTAAGGCCTATTCATTGTAGAGTATTTAATTTCTTATTTTTAATACCATTTCCTCAGTGACTGATATTATTTTGTTGAAAGCCCTTAAGGCCTGTTTCATGTGTGCAAGCAACATTTTTTAATACTTCAAACTTATTGTTGCCAGAGTTTCTAATAATTTCTATATCATGTATAACTTTTATTCCCCAGAGTAGTGTTTTAAGTTCAAGTTAAGAGGTGGGCATATTGGTGTACCATTATTTGATTGTGTTTGTAGTGTTGGGGGGAATATACGTGTCTAAATTTTACAGTGTGTCTCATTCATCCCAGTCACAATGAATAGGCCTTAAGGGCACTCAATATAATTATGTTACACCAACAGATGCACGCCTCCTAACCTAACTTAAACACTACTCTGGGGAACAAAGGTTATATCTGAGATTGAAACTATAAAGAAATTTTAAATGCACACAGCATACATTAGTAATTGAAAAAATAGTATCAACTACACACAAAAATATTGTCACTATTATAAAGACGTTACTGAGTCCAATTCCCGTGAACCATGCTCCCTAACCTAACACACACACAGATTCCACCTGCATTCCGTAGTCGTTTAAGGCACAACCAACAGGCACCCGTAGTTGAAGGCCCAAATCAGCCTTTCTCCACCTTGGAAAGTGTATCTCTAAACTCCACTGACTCTTGGCCCCAGTGTGCGACCCTGTATCACTCAGCTAGCTTCACTTTGCCCCCCCCCGGTACATCCATAAAGCGGAAGGGAGTGAGCCAATCAGACCTTGTACAGTTGAGAGAAGCTTTAGCTTCCCGTTAGCAAGAGGGTTTCACTAAGCTGCTTGAAACATGTGGTATTGTGAGCCGAGGTAGAGGAGAGCTGATGCCCCAACGATCGTCCCGTCGTCAGCTGGGCACCCAGACGGCTAGATTCCCTCAAGAGATCCTTTGATACCCCGCTAAACAGTGACAGGCCTACACTGATCGGTCCAATGGCGACAATCGCCACCCTCAATCATCAACGGCAGTCTCAAACGGCAGTCAATCTCTCTCGCAGTCAAGTGGGTTCTGACAGAAACCCTGAAATGAACTCACTGTTAGCTCTAGTTTTTTATCACTGCCCTATCTAAACCCTGTCTGAGATCGAATGAGACTTACTTGTTATACTGCAATAGCGCAGCACAGGTGACTAGGCCACGTGACTATTTCTGTGGACGGACACGCAGGGATGTCCTGTAGGTCCAATCGCTTTCACGTGACTGAGGACCAGTCAGCGTCGCGTCTCTCCAAGGCGCTAGCTTAGGCCTACGTGACATATTTTCCGCCTAACTAATAACTCCTTGGGATACCCGTAACATTATTCAGACTGATAAACGATCTATAATAATTCCAAATTCAATAATAGTCCCTTAACTTCATGAATCGCATCATTATTAATTCGGCAAATTATATTTAATATCATATAGGCCTAGTTCCACAACCTCCCACTATGTGAGGGGAGCGCTCTCTTCCCTC
>NW_024752632.1:34073-37319 GCF_018991925.1 Homarus americanus
AATACCTCCATTTCCCGTTCATAATGTTCTGGCTTCACATTGAGGAAGGATTTGCTGGCATTTGGGTGGTACCCTATTTGTGGACTATATGATGTTATCAGGTCCCACCACTTTTTGATGTCCTCCAATTTTCCTGCTCCAGGAAGGTCGTCAGCAAACGCCACTTGCTCGACCTCGGTTGTTTAAAATTTTATTGTGTGTTGGAGAACGGATAGGTCTATTGCGTACATTATCATTGCAACAGGGTCCCTCTGCGTTGTTCCCTTAGTTGACTGTATGATGGTATCACCTCTTAGAGCCTTGATGTTTGCTATATAGAGGTCTGATGGATTCCTATAGGTGTTTTCAACATACATTGCAAAGCTTGGACACTTTATCTTGAGGTTGTGCAATGTGGTCTACGGTTAAGTATGTTGATTGCGTTGGGAGCGTAAACCAGGAGAACAGCCTCACAATTACGCTGCTCAAATATCGTTCTCATGGCGTGAATGGCAGCTTCCCCTCCAGCCTGGTGGCCAGCACAAACTGCAGGTTCCCTGCCGCTGCCCTGACATCATCCTTTACTACCTCCACCCCTATTGGCCTACATCCTGGATTCTTATCCAGGGGAATGAGGCGGCAGGTCGTGAGAGCATGGAGGAGTTGGCAGCACGAGGTTGCTAGCTTTCTTGCAAGGGTGGCAATGGCAGTGCAGAGATCACTTGCTACGGAGCCAAACATGTTAGTGCTGAGAATGACTCTCCAACCATTTGCATCCAGGCCTGAAGGACCGGCCCCTCCCTGATTTTTTAGTGATTTTTTCCACATCGTCCCTCCTGTTATTTTCTCGAATAGGACAGCATTTGGTGAGATTTAGTCACCCTGGAAAATGATGCCTTCCTCTTCACTTGTAGGGAGATGTTTTTCCTTCAGTTGTTTAAATGTCTGTTTATTGGCAGAACACCACCGGAGGATTCCTCTGTGAGAGATCTTACCGCCAAAGACACTTTTCCCAGACGCATTTTGTTTCCAAGCTTTCTTGCAACGTCATCGGTGTTTTGCTTTCCGTCTCCTATAAATTTTAGTCTCTCCTGCAGTGTTCTTGGTCCCCATTCTGCCATATTGCCAATCTTCTCTTCATTGCTGCCACATTTTCTTTATGCTTAGTCCTTGCGTGTGTCCTCTGACAGAATAGATGGTGTATTATTGCCCCATTTGAAGAGCTAAAGGAGCAAGGAAGCAGTCCTGAGTGTACACTGTTATGAGGCGAGTCATCTCCCGAATCATTTCTCTGGTGACCGCACATTTGGGTGGTTCAAACAGGTTAGCTGGCGACCACCTGACAAATTCTGAGTAAGTTTCTTTAACCCATATGTCCGCATTTTCCATCAACATGCCATTCCACTGTGGTGGTTGTCTGCCATTCACCTCGTTGACATCTACTGCTATTGGAGCAGCGTTTATTGGTACTACATTTTCAGGTTGAGTAGACGCACTGCTATCATTTAGGATATCATCGGGCGGTTGGGTCCCGGCGATATCCACTGTGGCCTCCTGTGTCGGCTCCCTGCCATGTGGGTTCCGACAATTGTTTCCCTTTCTGCAAACCACACATGGTCGGTTGTTTCTCGCACAATCACAGTGAGTGCAATTTTGGTTCTGGCTAGCACAGACCCAACAATGCCTGTTACCTGGCATAGTGTTCTGCACTTCGGGCGACAGTTACGACCGCCTCCGACATCTGCTATGGTCCCATACAGAAGAAGAAACTAGTTCTTATGAGGAGGGGGCGGAGAGGTGACAGGCTGGACTGTTGTGTCCGGGTAGTATTGGCATACGTGCGCGCATGGGTGTGTAGGCCACTCCCCTGAGGGCGACAATCCACACGTCAGAGTGATACACTGGGAGCAAGAATTGTCACACCTAACACTTGTTTATATATCCTTGGCAGAAATAACCACTGATGTAAGATTAGTTATGTATACTTACTTGGTCGGGTGTCACTACATGAAGTGTCCGTTACTTGTGGGAGGCGACCGCAAACGGTAGAACACATGACCTTCTGTCACTGCCCAAAGGGGCGAGAGTCGCGAGGCCACACCTGCCAAAGTAGGCCTATCGACACTGGCACTGGTACCTGCACCAGCTGTCCCGCAAAACACTCACTACTCGCATGGTGATCGCTGGTGAACACACGATATATTCGCGATTAATGCCTTAAGGGATGAGAAGAACCTTCGGTGACAATGCTTAGGGTGACATCCGATAATCACCGACACACTGTGAATTTCCAGCTCCCACACTCCGAATGTCCCCTACAATAACACTTTAGATGAGGGAGGACACTCCACCACACCCACGCCGGCCGTCTACAACTACTATATATATATAGGCTATATATATGCTGATAACCACAAGGAAAAAAAGAAAACACTTAGTTCCCAAGCGCTTTCGTGTAATTCACATCTTCAGGGGTGGTACTCACCCCTGAAGATGTGATCATTGTGGACCTGACCTCACCCTCCTCTGTATATATACACCTTGTTTTGTACTTCTCCTTAGTCTGTACTCACCCCTGAAGATGTGAATTACCCGAAAGCGCTTGGGAACTATGTGTTTTCTTCTTTCCTTGTGGTTATCAGCATATATATATATATATATATATATATATATATATATATATATATATATATTTTTTTTTTTTTGAAGCAGTAAATGGCCTCCAGCTCCCCAATTGCATACCTTCTACACCATTTAACTTTATCCATTAATATATTTGAATAATATGACAATAATAATAATAATAATAATAATAACAAATATATCAATAATAATAATAATAATAATAATATAATAATAATAATAATAATATTAAGAATAAAATTTAATAATAATAATAATAAAAAATACAATAATAATAATAATAATAATACAATAATAATTAACAATAATATAATAATAATAATTATTAATAACAATAATATTATTATCAATAATAATGAAGAATAATAATAATATATCATAATTATGAATATAATACCACCAACAGTACTAATTACCAATGAATGGTACAATAATAATAATATATATTAATAATAATAATAATAATAATAATAATAATAATAATAATAATAATAATAATAATAACAATAATAATAATGAATAATAAATAATAATAATAATGATAATAAAAATAAATAATAATATATATTAATAATAATAATAATAATAATAATAATAATAATAATAATAATAATAATAATAATA
>NW_024752633.1:0-15422 GCF_018991925.1 Homarus americanus
TGGTGGTGGGGAGGATGGTGGTGAGTGGGGAGATATGGGGGGGGGTGGGGAGGAGGTGGTGGGGGACGGGGGTGGGGAGAAAGGGTGGTGGTATTAGTGGTAGTTATGGTGATGGTAGTAGTGGGTGGTAATAATTGTGGTAGTTTAAGTGAGGGAGTGGTGGTGGTGAGGAAATGTAGACGTGTATGCATCTTCCTTCTTGTGTTAAGAGTTATCGATGTATAATTCACTACCGGGAGTAACTGTATGATGTATTATTGCGTATTATGTATCAATACGTACTGTGTATTATGAACGATGTCTTTTCATTCTTCTTCCTTCCCCTCCTCCTCCTCCTCCTTATTATCACCACCACCACCACCCCACCATCACTACCACCATCACCACTATCACCACCATCACTACCACCATCACCACTACCACCATCACCACTACCACTATCACCACCACCATCACCACCCCACCATCACCACCCCACCATCACTACCACCATCACCACCACCACCATCACACTACCCACTATCACCACCACCACCCCACCATCACTACCCACCATCTACACCTATCACCACAATCACCACCACTACCACCATCACTACCACTATCACCACTACCACTATCACCACCACCATCACCACTACCACCATCACTACCACCATCACCACTATCACCACCATCACCATCACTACCACCATCACCATCACTACCACCATCACCACTATCACCACCATCACTACCACCATCACTACCACCATCACCACTATCACCATCACTACCACCATCACCACTACCACCACCACCACCACCACCACTAACACTTCACTATCATTACCACTAACAGGTAGACAATGTAATTAACACAAAGACAACGATCATTACGTGACATTACTCATATAAACAATAATTAACTCATTTAAAGTTTAATTACGAAGCTTGTTTCAGTATTGTCACGTAAACACACCTCACCTCAGCTTGATTCTCTTACACACTGAGGCAGTTCTTACACCAGCTGAGAGAGAGAGAGAGTGAGGACGGGGGTAAATTATTGGAGGAGGAAGAGGAGCGCAATGACGAGGAGGAGGAGGAGAAGAAGGGGGAGAGGAAGAAGAGGATTCTGTACGTGTCTTATGAGGTGAAGATTATTGCCGAGGTCTTGTGTGTGTGTGCGTGTGTGCGTGTGCGTGTGTGCGTGTGCGTGTGTGTGTGTGTGTGTGTGTGTGTGTGTGTGTGTGTAAAAGAATACACCATGAACACAAGGTTTATGACGCACCACACCATAATACCGCTATTACACCACAACACCACGTGAGCATGACAGCTGCCCTCCCTCACACACACACACCTCCGTAAACCTATATCATAAACGTGCTTTACAGCCTCCTCAATTGAACAAGAGGCCTATCTAAATTTATATATAGGCCTACCTTGATCCCCTGCCTGATGGAGACGCCCTAGCCCCCCTCCGACCCTCATCCCCCTCCCCCGAGACCCCCACGCTCTACCCTAGACCTTCACCCCCTCCTCTAGACCCTCACATCTCCACCCCACACCCTCACCTCACCCCCCAGACCCTCACCTCCACCACATGATCAGGAAGCTCAAAGGGCTCCCCACCATAACACCTAGGGTCCATTAACTCCCCATTAACTCTTTATGTCTACTGGTAACTAATAAACGGTCTATGGTGAACGAGTGTTTATAGATAGATAAGTCTTGAAGGAGGCGTTAACCACACACCTGTCACAACTGTTAACGTCTCTTCCCTACCCCCCTCCCTTTAAACCTCCTCTCCCCCTTTAACTCCCTCTCCCTTAACTCCCTCTCCCTTAACTCCCTCCCCTCCCCTTAATTCCCTCCCTTCCCCTTAACCTCCTCTCTCCCTTTAACTCCCTCTCCCTTAACTCCCTCCCCTCCCCTTAACTCCCTCCCTTCCCCTTAACCTCCTCTCCCCTCCCCTAAACCTTTTCTCCCCTTCCCCTTAACCCCCTCCCCCAACCCCCTTAACCTCCCCTTTAACCGTGTATGTCAACCATGAAGGAGAAAGATCTATAGTTAATGCTGGTTTAGGTTAGGTTAACTGAGAGAGTAGTTTAACAGGTGTAAGGGGGGGGTGGTGGTAGTTTGGGGGGTGGTAGTAGTAGTAGTTTGGGAGGGTGGTAGTAGTAGTTTGGGGGGTGGTGGTAGTAGTAGTAGTTTGGGGGTAATTGAGGTAGTAGTAGTAAGTAGTAGGGTCGTGATTGTGAGGAGTATAGTATCGGTGGGTCGTGGAAGAGTAGTAGTAGTAGTAGTCAGGTTGTGTGATTATGAGAAGTGTCAGAGGTCGTAGAATAATAACTGTAAGTAGCCGAAGTAGTCATACCAGCACCCACAATAGTACATGTAGTAGTAGTAGTAGTAGTAGTAGTGTCGGCTGACCAAGTGAGTATATATAACTAATGTTACATCAGCGAAACCATAGAAATGGTGGCTATCTCTACCAAAGTGACATAATCAAGTGTTAGGTGTGACAATTCTTGCTCCCAGTGGATTATTCTCATGTGTGGATTATCGCCCACATGGGGGGTGCCCGACACAACCACACGCGTGCGTATGCCCTTACTACTCGGACACGGCGGGCCAGGCCGTCACCTCTGTGCCTCATACGCATAAGATCTAGTTTCTTCGTCCGTATGGGCCCAATAGCAGAGGTCGGAGGCGGAAATATCTGTCGCCCAAGGTGCTGGTCACTATGCCTGGCAACAGTCTTTGCTGCGTCTGTGCTAGCCCGAACCAAAACTGCACAAATTGGCTTTGTGCGAGAAACAACCGACCATGTGTGGATTGCAGGAAGCTAGACCAGTGTCGGAACCCACGTGGCAGAGAGCCGACACAAGCGGCCACAGTGGATATCGCCGGGTCCCAACCACCCGATGATATCCGAAATGATAGCAGTGAGTCTACTCAACCCGAAAATGTAGTACTAATAAATGCTGCTCCCTCAGTAGCAGGTGTCCAGGAGGAGAATGAGAGACAGCCGCCTCAGTGGAATGGCATGTCGATGGAAAATGCAGGCGTATGGGTCAAAGAAACCTACTCAGAAATTGTCAAGTGGTCGCCTGCTAACATATTTGAACCACCCAAGTGTGCGGCCACCAAAGAAATGATTCGGGAGATGACTTGCTTCATGACTGTTTACACTCAGGACCGCTTCCTCGCCCCCCTAGCTCTTCAAATACTGGCAATAATACCACATCTATTTTGTCAGAGGACACACACAAAGGCTAAGCACAAAGAAAATGTGGCAGCAATGAAGAGAAGATTGACAATGTGGCGGACTGGGGCCCTAGATGATCTCCTATGTGAAGCAAGAACACTGCAGGAGAGACTAAAATCTACGGGTGACGGAAAGCAAAACACCGATGACGTGGCAAGAAAATTTGGAAACAAAATGCGTGTGGGAAAAGTGTCTCTCGCGGTAAGATCTCTCACTCAGGAATCTTCCGGTGGGGTGATGCCAATAAACAGAGAGACATTAAAACTATTGAAAGAGAAACATCCCCCTGCA
Organism: Homarus americanus; assembly: GCF_018991925.1. NCBI lineage: Eukaryota > Metazoa > Arthropoda > Malacostraca > Decapoda > Nephropidae > Homarus > Homarus americanus. The sequence goes on from NW_024752633.1 coordinate 3,545, forward strand.
AGTGAAGATGAAGGCATCAGGTTCGAGGGTGACTATATCCCACCAAATGCTGTCCTGTTCGAGAAAATAACAGGAGAGATGGTGTGGAAAAAGGCACTGAAGACTCGTGGAGGAGCCGGCCCTTCAGGTCTGGATGCAAACGGTTGGAGAGTCATCCTCAGCACAAACAAGTTTGGCCCTGTAGCAAGCGATCTCTGCACTGCCATTGCCGCCCTTGCAAGAAAGCTTGCATCCTCTTGCTGCCATCACCTCCAGGCCCTGACGGCCTGCCGCCTTATTCCTCTGGAAAAGAAACCAGGATGTAGACCTATAGGGGTGGGGGAAGTGCTGAGGCGGATTATCGGAAAGTGCATAATGGAGGTGGTAAAGGACGATGTCAGGGCAGCAGCAGGGAACCTACAAGTGTGTGCTGGCCACCAGGCTGGTGGGGAGGCGGCCATTCACGCCATGAGATTGATATTTGAGCAGCGTGATTGTGAGGCCGTTCTCTTGGTGGATGCTTCAAACGCATTCAACATACTTAACCGCAAGGCTGCACTGCACAACATCAAGATTAAGTGTCCTAGCTTTGCGATGTATGTTGAAAATTCGTATAGGAATCCATCAGACCTCTACATAGTAAACAACAAGGCTCTACGGGGTGATACCATCCTACAGTCGACTGAGGGAACAACACAGGGGGACCCCGTTGCAATGGCAATGTATGCAATAGGCCTATCAGTGCTCCAACAAGAAATAAAGTTTGAAACAACTGGGGTCAAACAAGTGGCATATGCTGATGACCTTACAGGAGCAGGAAAAGTGGAGGACATCAAAAAGTGGTGGGACCTGGTAACATCGCGAGGTCCACAAATAGGGTACCACCCAAACGCCAGCAAATCCTTCCTCATCGTGAAGCCAGATCATTATGATCGGGCTTTGGAGGTTTTCGGCGAAAGTGAGGTCAAAATAACTAAGGACGGCCAAAGACATCTAGGCGCAGTAATTGGCACTACGGACTTCAAGACCCAGTACGTAGCGGGAAAGGTGAATGAGTGGGTGAGCGAAATCCAAGCTCTATCGAAGATTGCTAACACAGAGCCACATGCGGCCTTTGCAGCATTCACCCATGGAGTCAAGCATCGTTGGAACTACCTGATGCGTACCATCCCTGAGATCGGACACCTCCTCCACCCTTTGGAAGAAGCAATCAGTGTCAAGTTCATCCCCAAACTAGTGAAACACCCTGACTTAACCCTAGCAGAAAGAACACTTCTTGCACTTCCACCAAGACTGGGAGGGATGGAACTAACTAATCCAGAGGAGATTGCTGACTCTGAACATTAAAATTCACTTAAGCTCACGGCAGCCCTCACTGACCACATAATAGCCCAGAATGCAACAGGGGAAGTGGACACCAGCGAAGTTAATAAGATCCGTAGGTCCATTACAACAGATCGGCAGCACTGCCAAAATGACATGTTGCAGCAACTATTGCTGCTGGTTCCAGAAAATTTGACAAAAAAGTAGCTATAGCGCAGGAGGTGGGCGCCTCGAACTGGTTAACTACGTTACCGATAAGGGCAAATGGCTTCAGCCTTAACAAACAAGAATTTACAGATGCCATTGCTCTAAGGTACGGTTGGCCAGTAGATGGTTTGCCCTCCCAATGCGTGTGTGGCTCTTCCTATGATTGCGATCACGCCATGGTCTGCAAGAAGGGGGGCTTCATATGCATGAGGCATGACGAGGTAAGGGATCTCACAGCAAATATGTTGAAGGAAATCTGCCGGGACGTCATGGTAGAACCGACCCTCCTTCCACTGGATGGCGAGATCTTCCAACACAGGACTTCAAACACATCTAACGAAGCCCGTGTGGACGTCAGTGCTCGAGGATTCTGGACGCGGGGACAGCGAGCTTTCTTCGACATCAGGATTTTTGATCCCATGGCCGTTTGTCACCGTAACCTAGCTCTCGATGCTGCGCATAGGAGGAACGAGAACGACAAGAGAAGGGCATATGGGGAGAGAATTCAAAATGTTGATCAAGGCAGCTTCACTCCTCTAGTGTTCACAACCTCTGGTGGGATGGGCCCAAGTGCAAGATGTTTCTACGCCAGACTCGCGGAGCTGATCTCCGAACAGAAGCAGCAGCCCAGAAGTTATGTCACAGCCTGGATGAGATGTCGACTGTCCTTCTCTCTCCTTCGGTCGGCTTTGCTCTGCCTCAGGGGAACGAGAGCCTCTGCCCCTACTCCGACAACTGCTGCAGATATCGACTATGAGGCTACAGTCACTGAATGCCGCATGGATCTGCGGCTCAACTAATTTAACACAGATAGGATAGTTTCTTATGTATTAGGATATTTAATATTAAGGTAAATAAATGGTGGCGAAGGTGTGGCTATTGGGGGAGGCTGGAGGCCACGAAAAAAAAAAAAAAATAGTAGTAGTAGTAGCAGCAGTAATAGCAGTAGTAACAGTTAGTGAGTGTGAGTGTGTCAGAGGGCAGAGTCGTGCACAAGATCAACTTTATTAGCCTGAGGGATTAATTTAATGGCGACTCCCGAAGTAGCCAACTTTCAGAGCCCCCCTCTTTACCCTGAGATAATTACTAAAGTTTATCCTAGAAATTACACACACGGGTTTAGAGGGCAGACTTTACTTCTTTTTTTTTTTCGTCGTTTTGTGTTTCTTATTCTTCCTTCCGACGGCGGTGGTGGTGGTGGGTAATTGACACAACACCTGGAGTATGGAGTGAGTGAGTGAGTGAGAATTAACACATACACACACACACACACAACCCCTTGACACACACACACACACCAACAAACATGTCACCATCAACCATACCAAGACCATGGTTATGCACATCAACCTCTCCTCCGACATTGTCCCACCTCCTTCCATTACCCTAGGTCCGAACACACTCCAGGTTGTAGATTCCACGAAGCTCCTCGGCGTCACCATAGACAACAAACTAAATTGGAAACCACACGTCAGTGAAGTTGTCAAATCCTCCAGTTTCCGTCTCCACCTCCTCCGCCGACTCAAGTCCCTCGGAGTTCCTGCACACGAGCTCCTCAGTGTATACACAACATTCATACTTCCCAAGCTCACCTATGCCTCCCCCACCTGGTCTTCCTCCCTAAATGCCACACAACGTAAACACCTAGAAAAAGTGCAAAAGAGGGCATGCAAGATTATTCTCTCCCCTTCCTACTCCACATATCAAGAAGCGCTCAACACACTGACCCTTTCGACTCTCACTGACCATCACCACGGCCTCATCTGCAAATTTGGTAAGAAGCTTCTACACCATCCCCGACACCGGCCCCTACTACCACCTGAGATCCCCTGTCCGAGAATTGCTGTTCGACACCACAACCGCATCCAGCCCATACGTGCACGAACTGATCGCTATAAGAACAGCCCAGTCCCAACCATTGTAAAAATTATCAATAACATGTAATAAATCAGTGTATTCACTCCCGGTAAACACTGCTCCTTACACTGTCACTATGTTGAAATGAACTGTAGTTTGAGCTGATCCCCATCTAAGTTATTATATGTCTTATTTGTGTCACTTATGTTACTTGTATATTATTTGTAATTCGTAACCCATTCCCCAAATATGTAACTGTATATTTTCAGCCTTCTGGCTGCCAAGCTCTTTCAATAAACCGTTAATTATTATTATTATTATTACACACACAAAACCCCTTCCCGTCACAAACAACTCCCCCCCCAAACACAAGCAACCCCTCCCCTTCCCTCCACACAACCACCTCCCCCCTCCCTCACCCCCTAGGATTTTTTTCTTAGGATAACAAACAAAAGTAAAAACAAAACCCTGGGTCTTTTATGTCACATGTTCTCTGTACCACCAAGACTCTACATACAGTAAGACAAGACCCCATAAGACTCTACATACAGTAAGACAAGACCCCATAAGACTCTACATACAGTAAGACAAGACCCCATAAGACTCTACATACAGTAAGACAAGACATAAGACTCTGCATACAGTAAAGACAAGACCCCAAAAGACTCTACATGCAGTAGACAAGACCCATAGACTCCATACAGCAAGACAAAGGCCCCCATAAGACTCTCTACATACAGTAAGACCCATAAGACTCTCTCCACATACAGTAAGACAAGACCCCATAAGACTGTACATACAGTAGACAAGACCCCATAAGACTGCCCACATACCCGTGAACAAGATTTACAGACTCTACATACAGTAAAGACAAGACCCCATAAGACTCTACACTTTGATAAAGACCAACAAGACCCATAAGACTCTACATACAGTAAAGACAAGACGCCATAAGACTCTACATACAGTAGACAAAGACCCCATAAGACTCTACACACAGTAGACAAGATACCCATAAGACTCTACCTTTGATGAATAAACCCCATAAGACTCTTTCCCCTTTAGTAGACAAAGACCCATAAGACTCTACATACGATAAAACTAGGAGCCCCATAAGACTCTACATACAGTAAGACAAGACCCCATTAGACTCTACATACAGTAAGACAAGACCCCCATAAGACTCTTACATGCAGTAAGACAAGACCCACAAGACTCTACATACAGTAGACAAGACCCCCATAAGACTCTACTTACAGTAAAGACAAGACCCCATAAGACTCTACATGCAATGAGACAAGACCCCATAAGACTCTGCATACGGTAAAGACAAGACCCCATAAGACTCTACATACAGCAAGACAAAGACCCATGGACTCTACATACAGTAAAGACAAGACCCATAAGACTCTACATGCAAGTAAGACAAAGACCCCATAAGACTCTACATACCAGTAGACAAAGACCCCATAAGACTCTACATACAGTAAGACAAAGACCCCCATAAGACACTACACACAGTAAGACAAGACCCCATAGACTCTACACAGTAGACAAGACCCTGGACTCTACATACAGTAAGACAAGACCCATAAAACTCTACATACAACAAAGACAAGACCCCATAAGACTCTACATACAACAAAGACAAGACCCCATAAGACTCTACATACAGCAGACAAAGACCCATAAGACTCTACATGCAGTAAGGAACCAAAGACCCCGCCAGACTCTGCATGCAACCAAAGACAAGACCCCATAAGACTCTACATACAGTGAGACAAGACCCCATAGACTCTGCATACCCAGTAAAGACAAGGCCCACCATTCTACATACAGTAGACAAGACCCCATAAGACTCTACATTACAGTAAGACAAAGGCCCCCATAAGACTCTACATACAACAAGACAAGAAACCATAAGACTCTACATACAGTAAGACAAGACATAAGACTCTACATACAATGAATAAGACCCCATAAGACTCTACATACAGTAAGACAAGACCCTAGACTCTACGCAGCAAAATAAGACCCCATAAAGACTCTACATACAGTGAATAGGAACCCCATAAGGCTCTACATACAGTAAGACTAGAGACCCATAAGACTCTACACCACAGCAAGACAAGACCCCATAAGGCTCTACCATACAGTAGACAAAGACCCCACAAGACTCTACATACAGTAAGACAAGACCCCATAAGACTCTGCATACAGTAAGACAAGACCCCATAAGACTCTACATACAGTAGACAAGGCCCATAAAACTCTACATACAGCAGACAAGAAACCATAAGACTCTACATACAGTAAAGACGGGCTTATAAGACTCTACACACAGTAAAAGAATAAAGACCTAAGACTCTACATACAGTAAAGACAAGACCCATAAGACTCTACATACAGCAAGACAAGACATAAGACTCTACATACAGTAGACAAAGACCCCATAAGACTCTACATACAGTAAGACAAAGACCCATAAGACTCTACATGCAACAAGACAGACCCCATAAGACTCTACATACAGTAAGACAAGACCCCATAAGACTCTACATACCATGGAATAAGACATAGGCTCTACACACAATTAAAGACAAGACCCAGACTCTGCATACAGTAAAAGACAAAGACCCCATAAGACTCTACATACAACAGACAAGACCCCATAGACTCTACATACAGTAAGACAAGACCCCATAAGACTCTACATACAGCAAGACAAAGACCCATAAAGACTCTGCATGCAACAAGACCAAGACCCCACAAGACTCTGCATACAGTAGACAAGACCCATAAGACTCTACATACAGTAGACAAGACCCATAAAACTCTACATACCCAACAGAATAAGACCCATAAGATTCTTTGTACAGTAGACAAGACATAAGACTCTACCCACAGCAGACAAAATATAAGACTCTACACACAGTAAAGACAAGACCCCTTAAGACTCTACATACAGTAGACAAGATTCCCATAAACTCTACATACAGCAAAGACAAGACCCCATAAGACTCTACATACAGTAAGACAAAACCCCATAAGACTCTACATACAGCAAGACAAGACCCCATAAAACTCTACATACAGTAAGACAAGACCCCATAAGACTCTACATACACTAAGACAAGACCCCATAAGACTCTACATACAGCAAGACAAGACCCCATAAGACTCTACATACAGTAAGACAAGACCCCATAAGACTCTACATACAGTAAGACAAGACCCTATAAGACTCTACATACAGTAAGACAAGACCCCATAAGACTCTACATACAGTAAGACAAAACCCCATATGACTCTACATACAGTAAGACAAGACCCCATAAGACTCTACATACAGTAAGACAAGACCCCATAAGACTCTACATACAGTAAGACAAGACCCCCATAAGACTCTCTACATACAGTAAGACAAGACCCCATAAGATACATACACAGCAAGACAAGACCCCATAAGACTCTACATACGGTAAGACAAATTTATAAAACTCTACATACAGTAGAATAAGACCCCATAAGACTCTACATACAGCAAAGACAAGACCCCATAAGACTCTACATACAGTAGACAAGACCCCATAAGACTCTACATACAATCCAAGACAAGACCCCATAAGACTCTACATACAGTAAGACAAGACCCCATAAGACTCTGCATACAGTAAAGACAAGACCCCATAAAACTCTACATACAGCAGACAAGACCCCATGAATATACATACAGTAGAATAGGAGCCCATAAGACTCTACATACAGTAAGACAAGACCCCCATAAGACTCTACATACAGTAAGACAAGACCCCCGCCAAGACTCTACATACAGCAAGACAAGACCCCATAAGACTCTACATACAGTAAGACAAGACCCCATAAGACTCTACATACAGCAAGACAAGACCCCATAAGACTCTACATACAGCAAGACAAGACCCCATAAGACTTTACATACAGTAAGACAAGACCCCATAAGACTCTACATACAGTAAGACAAGACCCCATAAGATTCTACATACAGTAAGACAAGACCCCATAAGACTCTACATACAGTAAGACAAAACCCCATATGACTCTACATACAGTAAGACAAGACCCCATAAGACTCTACATACAGTAAGACAAGACCCCATAAGACTCTACATACAGCAAGACAAGACCCCATAAGACTCTACATACAGCAAGACAAGACCCCATAAGACTCTACATACAGCAAGACAAGACCCCATAAGACTCTACATACAGCAACACAAGACCCCATAAGACTCTACATACAGTAAGAACAAGACCCCATAAGACTCTACATACAGCAAGACAAGACCCTAATGGTATTCGCTAAGTCGTTAATGATCTTGAGTTAACAAAGAAGGAAGTTACTGTCCTCAAACCACCTCATTATAATATCATACTCGCTAAAGAAAACGGGAAGAGGAGGAGAGAGAGAGAGAGGGGGGGAACTTCGGAAGACTTGTAAAATTTAATGTCAATGTGTTATAGAAAATGGGAAGAGGGTGGATGGAGGAGGAAGAGGAGGAGAGAGGAAGACTTGCGAAGACTTATATAATAATAATAATAATAATAATAATAATAATAATGCCAATCTAAACATATAAGACTCTTAATACGTTGGTCAGGTTTGTAAACAACTTTGTACACTTAAAAGATTAGACACCATTATGCTAACCTAACCTAACCTAACCTAACCTAACCTAGCACAATTTCCCGAGGGTTGTGTTAGGGTGTTTAATCCTCAGGTGAACTAAGCTAGGAGTGTCTAATCTTCAGGTGAACTAAAATCCCTCTTAAAAAACGCAAACACACAATCCCAGTAACCTAAGCTAACCAAACCCTAACCTAACCAAAACCTAACCTAACCAAAACCTAACCTAACCTAACCTAACCTAACCTAACCAAACCTAACCAAACCTAACCTAACCAAACCTAACCTACACATAAGACTTCAAACAAAATTCTCGATAACTGCAAAAAATATATACAGACGACACACAAGTACAAGAAAACTACAAAAATTAGACAAAAATTCCTTAAGTCTCTCTACAGAATCTATCATGTAACTGTAATGACCGTATTTAACTGTATAAACACCCATGACTGTATCGCCCATGACTGTAATATGTAATAAACTGAAATATATGTGTGTGTGTGGATAAAGAGGAGGATAAAAGAGGAATAATGATGGAAGGAAAACTGTAGAAATCGACCACACACACACACACACACACACACACACACACACACACACACACACACACACACACACACACACCTATATATAATGGACAAGACCTGACAAAAGGACTCTTACAAAAGCTTAAAAAAAATGAAATCACTACTGCTGTTTCAGAGTCTTTAAGGGAGACGTAAAAGACGATTACCTTGGGAGCGAGTCACGGCTGGTCAACTACTTCAATACCCGGATTAACTTACAGTACATTACATACATACACAATTCTATAAGGAGCTAAATGATACCCCCCTCTCCTCCACCTCTCTCCTCTTCTGCCCTCTGTACTCCAACTCCACGTAAATTCTGTGACTAATTGTTTTTAGTCGTGAACAGAAGAACGAGATGGAGTATTAAACACACACAAAAAATATTATTAAAAAAATTTGCTTATGTCAGTTAAGTAAATGAGTTACAAATTGGGGGGAGAGGGGGAGAGGAGGAGAGGGGGAGAGAGGGGAGGAGAGAGAGAGTAGAGAGAACTGTGGGCTTTCAACTCCAAAACCCCCACAGTGTTCTAGTAAAGAGATAGTCGTTAAAGGCTAGTCCAGGGTATACTATATGAATGATAATGATCGTTAATGGCTGGTAATGGGTGGTTGGGGGGGGGATGATAAGACTATAAAGAAGGGAGGTATGGTGAGGTTTGCTGTCACGTTTATTTATTTTCACCTCTAAGCTATAATATGAAAGAGGTGATGACGAATACAATGAGGTGGTGAAAGACATGTGTAGCACTTCAAGAGGAGGGATATCTCACTCTGTATAGACTCATAGTAAAGTATTTGTGTAAAACTATCATTACTTCGGTGTGTGTGTGTGTGTGTGTGTGTGTGTGTGTGTGTGTGTGTGTGTGTGTGTGTGTATGTGTGTGTGTGTGTGTGTGTGTGTGTGTGTGTGGTGTGTGTGTGTGTGTGTGTGTGTGTGTGTGTGTGTGTGTGTGTGTGTGTGTGTGTGTGTGTGTGTGTGTGTGTGTGTGTGTGTGTGTGTGTGTGTGTGTGTGTGTGTGTGTGTGTATGTGTGTGTGTGTGTGTGTGTGTGTGTGTGTGTGTGTGTGTGTGTGTGTGTGTGTGTGTGGTGTGTGTGTGTGTGTGTGTGTGTGTGTGTGTGGTGTGTGTGTGTGTGTGTGTGTGTGTGTGTGTGTGTGTGTGTGTGTGTGTGGTGTGTGTGTGTGGTTGTGTGTGGTTGTGTGTGTGTGTGTGGTTGTGTGTGTGTGTTATTGTGGTGTGTGTGTGTGTGTGGTGTGTGGGTGTGTGTGTGGTTTTTGATTTTGATTTGATTTTGCCGCTTGCAGCGGCTACTTTATTGTGCACTCCACACTCATCCTGTGAGCAGTAGCGCAAAAGGATTACAGAGTAGGGTTTACAAAGGGTCATAATAATTAACCCCGGTTGTCAGGATATTATGGCACCGAAAGTTACACAGTATTTCATTTACATTATTTGTTTAGTTCTATACATAGAGGGTAACTTATTCACAAATGCGTGAGAACAGGCGTGTGAGGCAGTATGTCTGGCCTCACACTTTATTATTCACATTTACGTGGGAGGTATTCAAGCACATTGCGTATTTGGTTCTGTACATGAGAACTGATATAGTTACTGAGTGCGAAAAAGTGGATACAATCTTAATATGTCGGCTATCTTGCCATTAGAGATGAAGTGTTGTGCCATTTCACACACAGTGTGCTTGGACCTGTCCCTAAAAGGTTCTATCTTCACACAGTCGAGGACGTAGTGTTCAAGTGTGTGGCCATATGTATGGCCACACACTTTACATTTAGTTTTGTTTACATCTGCTTGAGGAACATACTGCCAGAGGTACTTATATCCTAACCTTAATCTAGCGGTTACAACATCTTGTAATCTAGTGATCTTATTACTTGCTCCATATACATGTTTCACTTGATACATCTCATCATGGTAAACTATGGATCGACTAGTGCCTGTTTGCACTTGTCTACTTGCGTCAAACTCATCAATAAGTTCTTTCCTAATTACAGTTTTAAGGGTTCTTTTTGACAGACCCAAATTGTATTCAACGGTGTCTTTGTTAGACGCGAGTTTGGCGAGGGCATCAACTCTGTCATGTTTTATGAGGCCTATGTGAGAGGGGATCCACAACAGTTTGACCTTGACACCCCGGTCAACAAGGCACGCATATTTGTGTCTGGCTTCAGAGACAAGATCGTGACAACCTGAGTCAAGGGTACCAAGGGCAAGTAGTGAGGATAGAGAGTCAGTGATGATGAGACTGTCAGTAACAGTGGTTTCAATGAATTTAATAGCTGTGAGTATGGCAACTAATTCAGTTTGTAGAGTGGATGCCCAGTTGTTAATTCTAACTCCTTTCTCAGTTATATTACCGTCAGGTTGAGTCACAACAACAGCACTTCCAGCCCTCCCACAGGCGGTGTTTAGAGATCCATCAGTGTAGATGGTCTGTGTGATATTATCATCAGTCTGTAGAGTGTGTATGTGTTCAAGGGCTCTCAATTTGGCAGTGTGTTGGAGATAAATGCTTTGTATAATTAATTTTTTAGGCGGATACGTCGGTATTGTGATATCGAAGGGAACTGTCCGCCAGGGTGGCAGGAAGCGCTGTTGTGTCTCAACTTTGTACAGGGGGTCTAGTCCAAACATCTTCATATGTGTAGCTGTAGTTTGGATCCATTTAGACTCAGTAGTCCCATGGTTCATACATTCTAGCAATTTTAAGGAAACAATGTTATCAGGATCACCACGCAGAAGCCTCAGGGCTATCATGAGTTGACTTCAATTATTCTATCTTTAACACTGGGTATACCTAGTTCTTTCCTCATATTAAGTACTTTAGTGCTCATGGGACATCCTAGGATAATTCTGAGGGCTTTATTTTGCATTTTCTCGAGCTTGTCAACGCCTTTCCCGTCACGAATGACCAGGGCTGGTGCGTAGTAATCTATCAGAGATCTTATATAGCCTAGGTACATTGTTTTAACAATTCTAATATTAGCACCATAGTGCGGGCTGTACCCCGCTACACTTCTAAGAGGTCTCAGTCTGTCAGTACATTGGCGGGTTAGCTGTTGTATGGCAGGTAGGGTACAAGGGACGGAAACACCAAGATATTTAAAAGAAGAAACATAGTCAATAGTGTTGTTACCTATCTTGAACGTGGCGGGGCCGCGTTTGCGGTTACCAGCTTGTTTGTTGAACACCTTAGTTTTGTCAGTGGAGATAATAAGACCGAGGTGTTCACAGGCTGCGTATACATGGTTCA
>NW_024752634.1:0-8955 GCF_018991925.1 Homarus americanus
CCCCCTCGCTGGCTGGCTGGTTCCATCCCTCTCTCCCAGCCAGGGTTTTAGGCTTACAGTTTTTATCTTATATAATATCTCAGACTAAGGTTAGGAGATTATAATTTGCGTTGCTGGAATCCTTGCAAGACAGCCAATAATTTGAATATAAACGTCATATATTTTGCTCAAGAGATAAAAATTTTTGTACATTAATGTACAGTACTGGTTTTCAGTTAAAAAAACTGTTGTATTACAATAATATTCCCTCCTAATTGACTTGAATAAATACTTCAATAGAAATATACAATATTTTTGTTGAAACTTTCCGCGTTTCAATGTAAAGTGTCGTAATAATAAATGGTAAACAATTTGCCTTCGGCACTCTGTGTTTCAGGCACGGCGAGCCTCAGTTTATAGGACGTAGATCGTTTTTACTGAAGGTTTTATTGTTCCAATACCCTGAAAAACTTGGGTCGACCTATAAACAAGTAATATCATAAATTAACGATTTTTTGGTCAAAAAACAGGGTCGACCTACAATGCTGATGTCAACACAAGCGTGGTTACAGCGAGACTGACTGAGTGAGGGAGCACGGGGTGGTGGCGGGCGGTGTGCGGTGCCGCGCCGCGCGCGAGTTGAATGGCATGAGATTTGAATGTACTTCAATTACTTCAAGGTACAGAATATTTCTCAAGCGGGGCAATCAGCGTATTTGCGAATCCGTGTGTGCTTAACCTGCGTATGTGAAGGGCCGACTGTATATATATATATATATATATATATATATATATATATATATATATATATATATATATATATATATATATATATATATATATATATATATATATATATATATATATATATATATATATATATACATACATACATACATACATACATACATACATACATACATACATACATACATACATGTCTGCATCAACCATACCGAGACCCAATGGTTGTGCATCAACCTCTCTCCGACATTGTCCCTCCTTCCATTACCCTGAGGTCCGAACACACTCCAGGTTGTAGATTCCACGGCTCCTCGGCGTCACCATGAACAACAAGCTAAATTGGAAACCACCGTCGGTGAAGTTGTCCAAATCCTCCAGTTTCACGTCTCCACCTCCTCCGCCCGGCTCAAGTCGGAGTTCCTGCACACGAGCTCCTCAGCGTATACACAACATTCATACTTCCCAAGCTCACCTATGCCTCCCCCACCTGGTCTTCCTCTCTAAATGCCACACAACGTAAACACCTAGAAAAAGTGCAAAAGAGGGCATGCAAGATTATTCTCTCCCCTTCCTACACCACATATCAAGAAGCGCTCAACACACTGACCCTTTCGACTCTCACTGACCATCACCACGGCCTCATCTGCAAATTTGGTAAGAAGCTTCTACACCATCCCCGACACCGGCCCCTACTACCACCTGAGACCCCCTGTCCGAGAATTGCTGTTCGACACCACAACCGCATCCAGCCCATACGTGCACGAACTGATCGCTATAAGAACAGCCCAGTCCCAGCCATTGTAAAAATTATCAATAACATGTAATAAATCAGTGTATTCACTCCCAGTAAACACTGCTCCCTACACTGTCACTATGTTGAAATGAACTGTGGTTAGGCTAGGTCCCCATCTAAGTTACTATACATCTAAGGGTTACTATATGTCTTATTTGTGTCACTTATGTCACTTGTATATTATTTGTAATTCATGGCCCTTCCCCAAATATGTAACTGTATATTTTCAATATACAAAACATAGCTCTTTCAATAAACCGTTAATTGTGTGTATTATTATACATACGTACATAAAAATCTGAACGTATACAATCACACATATAGTATACACAAACAAAACAACACATACACACACACACACACACACACACACACACACACACACACACACACACACACACACACACACACACACACACACACACACACACACACACACACAAACAAAACAACACACACACACACACACACACACACACACGCACACACACACACACACACACAGTTTTAAAAAGCTTCAGTGTTTACTCAGATAATCACAGAATGAAACTAAGTACAATAAATTAAACCAGAAAACCAATTATTTAAGTAAAGTTTTCAAATTCTCATAACACCACCCCTTCACCCCCCTCCCTCACCCCCTCCCTCACCCCCTCCCTCACTAAACCCTCTTTTACGACTTAATACTCCTAAGTGTAAGGCTTTATTTACCTCCATTCAGCTTAATACACCATTAAGCTTATTCCAATCTCACTGGGAGGCTCTCACTCTCAAATGAAGCTTTCAATCATTTGGCTGACATGTTGGGTCTGGTAGAGGGTTCTGTTGAGAGGTGAGGGGTGAGGGGTGAGGGGTGAGGGGGAGGGGAGGGGAAGGGTCACTCTCTCCTCCAACACCTCATCCTTCAACAAGAGGGAGAGGGGGGAAGGACTCGCTATCGAATCCTACTACCATTCTCCAATCTTACTTTCATGCCCAAGGAATTAATCCTATTTCTAACTTCATTCATCAAGTGCAAATTCCCACTCTCACCCACTCAACGCCACTCCCACTCTTACCCACTCAACACCACTCTCTCTCTCTCTCTCTCTCTCCCTCTCTCTCTCTCACTCACCTAACACCATTCCCACTCTCACCCACTCGAGCCCTCTCCCTCTCCTTAACAACTCTCCCTCTTCCTAATCCCTATAATCCCTCCCACTCAGCAACCTTTCCCACTTCTCCAACCCAAATGACCTCTCCCACCTCCCCTTCCCCTCAACTCCTTCCCCCTCCCTTCAACCTCCCTACAAAACAACTCCCACCTTTCCTCTCTCTCCCTCCCTTAATTGGAGAGAGAGAGAGAGAGAGAGAGAGAGAGAGAGATGTACATGCTGATTCCATTACCTGCAGAAGTAAAAATGCCATCAGTGACTCTCTTCCCTAGCTTTATAACTGTCCTTCACCACTCCAGGTAGGTAATGCTATTCCCACCAACATCTGACACCTACCCCTCTCTCTCTCTCTCTCTCTCTACCATTAAGGGGGAGTCCTTAGACCACCTGTGAGAGTCCTTTTACCACCTGAGAGAGTCCTTAAACCACCTGTGAGACCTGTTTGTACCACCTGAGAGAGATCGTCAGCCCTTTCGAGATTATTCCCCCCAAAATAAACTTTCTCTGGAACTCATCTCACCTGTTGGGAATCTTCACTATACCTGCTCGAAGCTCTGGTGTATGTGTGTGTGTGTATGTGTGTGTGTGTGTGTGTGTGTTTCAATGTGATATTAATAATATTATCCACCAGTCAGCAACACCAGGGCTGAAACTCAACATAACTCCTCGACGGGGTCATGAATGTCTGTCTGGGTTATAGTGTAGTATATAACTAAGTCTCGTTCTTCCTTGAGGTCTTGTGTTGTGTCCCCATCCCATCCCATCCTCCCCATCCCATCCCATCCCACTCCATCCCATCCCACCCCATCCTCCACCCTATCCCCTCCACACCCTACCCACCATCCCTATCTCCTACCCCACCAGCCCACCATCCCATCCCTCACACCATCATCCCATTCTACCCTATTCCATCCCCCATCCCTCCCACTCATCACACCTGTTACTCCCACACACCCGATTGCCTATGATGGGTTGTGTTTACCTGTGTTAATTACCTTCTTGTCTATAATTGGCTTTGTTTATCTGTAATTATCTCCTTAAAGTGAACACTATCCCTATAATTCAACTATAATTATTTGGCTCTAAACTCACCTATAATAATTTGGAAGTGATATTTTTACTCATTAAATCATCAACCATCATCTGGCGCTCGTATCTAATGGCTACTTGAACCATTAAACTCATCCTCTGGCTCAGGAAACATTCGCCTTCCAGGTATATAAATTTTTAAATCTCGTATGACATAAAAATCCACAGGCTACCATAAGTAACTTACTAATCTCTTTAACTGTAGGAATTATAATTATTTTTGTGTTTATACCAATGGAATGGAAGACTACTGACGTCATTATTGTTTTATGACGTAGACCCCTAATACGTCATGGTGGACTAGAGTTGAGTTGCCAAGTACCTCCTCACACCTCAGCTGGGTCACCTCTGTCGTCTAAATATATAATCAAATGCTCTAGAAATACATCAGTAAGACTTCAGTAAGACGTACTTAACATTAATTTATTCCTGTGTATTGAATCGTAGATAATAACACACGTCATAATCACCGGGACGTGTTTGTCTGTCAGGAATAGATTGTAAAGAGCTAAACAAAAATGTGGACTTAACAGGACGGCCGGTAAACAAGCTGGAAATAGACAAGGTTTCGGTGAGGTGAAGACAGTCGTGGTAGACCGAGAGAGGAAGGTCTTGTGTGTGTGAGGAAGACAGGGGGTGTGTGTGGCAGACAGGGGGTGTGTGTGGCAGACAGGGGGTGGTTGTGTGAGGCAGACAGGGGATGTGTGTGGCAGACAGGGGTGAGTGTGGCAGACAGGGGGTGTGAGGCATACAGGGGGTGTGTGTGGCAGACAGTCAGGCAGTGTGGCGTGTGTGGAAAGTAAGGTGGGAGGGAGAGTGTGGCAGACAGCTTTACAAGGCCTGCAGGTGTAGCTTCAGCACTTGCATGTCGACCAAAATTTACAACTGCATGGAAGTTTGTGTGTGTGTGTGTGTGAGGGGGAGGTGTACCAGGCACTATACTAGGGTGTACTAGGCACTATATCAGACACTATACCGAGATGTACCAGACACTATAGTAGAAACACCACCAGACACTATAGAAAACATTACAATAGGCACAATACCAGACATTCTCACAAGACACCATTCCAGCACTACAACACCATAACTACACTATACAACACACCATACTACGAATTATACTACACCAATATCACCATCATCAAGTACCTTACTATAATGACGTCACTGGAGGTCCAAATCGGGTTCAAAATCTCTCACTATTTTCACCCCAGATTTTTAACACACACACACACACACACACACACACACACACACACACACACACACACACACACACACACACACACAGGAAGACTAAAACTCAATATTATTCATAAATCATAACGAAATAATGAGGTAATGAAAGCTTAGGAGACAGGTGGTGACGGTGTAGGTGGTGGTGGGGGGCAGATGGTGTCAGGGGTAGGCAGGTGGTGGTGGTGCCGGGGTCAGGTGGTGTCAGGTGGAAGGGGAGCGTGGTAAAACGTCCGTCACCTCACAGTTGGTCTTTTACCTCACACCTTCAGCTGGTGGTGATTACGACCAGGTGTTTGTAAAGCCCAGCTGGTGGTGTGTGTGTCTGTGTGTATAGCTATCTGGGGGAGAGTCTATCCTCTGTACCACCTGGGAGAGGATTACCGCGAACCACCTGAGTGTCTGATCTTTATCACCAGCTGCTGAGCCATCCACTACACTCCATGACTCATCCATTCACCCATCCACTACACTCCATGACTCATCCATTCACCCATCCACTACACTCCATGACTCATCCATTCACCCATCCACTACACTCCATGACTCATCCATTCACCCATCCACTACATTCCATGACTCATCCATTCACCCATCCACCACACTCCATTACTCATCCATTCACCCATCCACTATACTGCATGACTCATCCATTCACCCATCCACTACACTGCATGACTCATCCATTCACCCATCCACTACACTCCATGACTCATCCATTCACCCATCCACTATACTGCATGACTCATCCATTCACCCATCCACCACACTCCATGATTCATCCACTTCACTCCATAACTCACCCAATCAACCATCCACTCACCCACCACACTCATCCACTTGGTTACACTTGTCATAATCATCCGTTCGTTCAATCTACACATTATTACTTAGTTGTGTGAATTGTTTCTACATATATACACTAATGGTGAAGAGACTCGCTCAATTAATGCTATTGTTGACGGCATCACGTGAGAGGCATTACTGTTGGCTTGTGTTGTGATATCTGTTAAAGCCGCTGCCGTTATGTTCATCTTTGGATTACCTCCCCCCACCTCCTCTCCCCCCGTGATATTATTATGAATTAGTTCTGATAACCGTGAATAATTATTGTCCCAGTCAGTTCATCTCTCACAAACTTGCATCAAAATAAGTGTAACTGATGGTCGAGTCGTGTTGTGTTGTGTTGTATTGCGTTGTGTTGCGTCGTGTCGTGTACCTGGACACGACACGTCACTCAACACATCATAACAAGTTTCCAGATGTCAGTAACTCGGGCCTGTATGTTGGATATTTTCGATATTTTCTTTGATATGAGAACACAACCCGACTATCTGACTGACAATCACTCAGACGTGAAGGGAAATACGACTCTTATGATTAGGTGAGGAAGTTCACTAAAGCCGCCATAGATATCAGCTGATTGTCAATGTTTACTTGTGACGTCATGGGTATCAGCTGATCTCTTATGACGTCACAGTAATCTAGAGCCTTTGCCTTACCAACTTCATGTTATCACTTGTCTCACCCTCAACTCACTTCACCCTCCTCACTTCAACTCACCTCACCCTCACCTCAGCTCACCTCACTTTCACCTCACCTCACTTCACCCTCACCTCACTTTCACCTCACCTCACTTCACCCTTGCCTCATCATCACAGGGACATCAGAGGCAGGCATCCCCTTAGCTTTGGTCTGTCAGCCTCGCATGATATCGTGAGCATGACTGTCAGCAGCACACCAGTAATGAACAATAACAGAGGAGGGCTGTGGTAGGAGGTGGGCTGTGGTAGGAGGTGGGCAGTGGCAGGAGGTGGGCTGTGGTAGAGGTGGGTTGTGGTAGGAGGTGGGTTGTGGTAGTAACAACAGTAGCATAATGAAAACTGATTTGCATATTGAATTCTCTTTCCGTCTTTGTTCATGCTAAGGTCAACTGTGGCTTTATTGGTGTGTATAAACAACTACACACACACACACACACACACACACACACACACAGGTAACAACCACCCCTCACCTGACATCCCGAGACCCAAACACATCACCTCCATCTGTCGCTCGGGATGAAAACGTCAATACCTCACTCTTCACCATTATCCACCACCACCTGATGCTCCGGAACCTTTAATTTTTTTTTCTGTCGTTCGCTGTGACGGTGTGACTAGACGCTTTGTGCTTTAGTGTATGGTGACGATAACGATGACTGGGTGTTCTGGGTATGTAGATAAGTATTATTCTAAACCATCTTCTTAAATTTTGATGTTGTGTAATGCTATAAAGGAGATGTGCTGTGATGTGTATGCTGTATATACTTCGAATGAGTTTTCTGATGCTGTGAAGATGTGCTGTGATGTGTATTATACCACAACACAACACAATACTACACCAGGTCCTTCCTCCACGATAATATAGTAAATTCAACAGATGTGGAGGCATACGACAGCCAGATAGCGTATATAGGATACGTATATTAACTTCAGCGTATATGGAGAGCGTATGGCGGACTGGGGAGTACATAAAATTCTTTTACTTGTATCACTTTAACTTAGCGAAAGAGTAAGATTGCGTATATGCGTATATGAAGAACGTATTCAGGGCAGATGGTGTATATACATATATATATATAATTTGCATTCAGTTTTGTATGACGATGGTGTATGGCAACATCGGCGTATATGCGATATTTGTATTAAATTTTGCGTACATGCAGAGCGTATATTGGCACAAGGCATAACACTTCCCTCATATGAGTAGCGTGTGGCGAGCAGAAGGCGTATAAAACGACACATGAAGTAAATTTTGCGTATGATGAGAGCGTATGGTCACACCCGAGTCACATATACGCTATTTAGAATGACCCTAAGTGCATTATGGAGTCCTGTGGGGCGTCTGTGTGTAGGCAGGAGGGAGGGAGCGAGAGGAGAGGAGAAGAAAGGAGGGAGAGAAGGATGGACGGCTGATAGAAGGACTTTATAAGAACTGACACAATGAAACAAGTACGTAAACAGAATAAAGACAATACAAATTACCACAAAAGAGAAGAAAAGATATGAAAGAAGGAAAGAAACAAGCAAGAAATGCAACAGACAGGAGGGAAGGGAGAAGCAGTCACAGAAAACGGACGAGAGGGGGTAACTCATATATTTCTCATTTCCTTTATAAAGATGATAGAGTCCCACAGAGCATCATATGTCAAGGATATATTTCACTTAACGCTGCACTAAACCCGCTGGAAAACACACGTTACTTCCAGATGATGTGAGCTGTGTAGAGGGTGATGGTGAGAGGGGGAGGTAGGTAGGGAGAGGGAGAGGGAGGGTGGTAAGGGTGAGGGAGAGGGGGATGGTAAGGGTGAGAGTGGGGGGAGGTGGGGGAGGGAGGAAGGAGGGCGAGAAAGAGAGGAGAGGAGAAAGGGAAAGAGAGAGGGAGGGAGGTAGGTAGTAAGGTAGAAGGAGTGAGGAGGACAAGACAGGGCACTGGAAGGGAGAATGTGGAAGGGTAGAGGAGGGTGTGGAAGGGTAAGGGGGGGAGAGTGAGGGAGGTGAGAGACACATAAGAGATAAAGACGCTGCCAGGGTCAGATGAGAGAGATAGGAATGTGTTGGCTACCTGTAAGACTAATGAGAGAGATGAATGAGGGGTATGAGAACGTGGGTGGGTGGGTGGGTGGGTGGGTGGGTTGGTGGGTGGGTTGGTGTGTGTGGGTGTGTGTGCTCAAAAGACGTAATTCTCTCACAGGATCAATAGCTTCACCCTGAACTAAGAGACTTTCATTAGCCTCGTGGACTAAGTCTTTTTTGTTGAGGCTGTTCACAAGACGGACTAGATATTGCTTCATGAATGTTAGGTGACGCTAGTGAGGTGCACCTAACCTAACCTAACCTAACATAACCTAACCTAACCTAACATAACCTAACATAACCTAACATAACCTAACCTAACCTAACATAACCTAAC
>NW_024752635.1:0-21044 GCF_018991925.1 Homarus americanus
TCTTTGGCCTTTTAAATATTCTTTCTCACTCCTGGATGAACCGAGGAGGCATGAGAGGAGATGGAGTGGTGAGGAGAGGGGGTGAGGGAGAGGGTGAGGAGAGGGGGTGAGAGGGGGGTGAGGAGGGTGAGAGGGGGGGGTGAGGGAGGGGGTGAGGAGAGAGGGGGGTGTGAGAGGGGAAGAGAGAGAGGAGAGAGAGAGGAGGTGAGAGAGGGAGAGAGAGGGGAGAGGGAGGGGAGGGGAGAGAGTGGGGAGAGGGAGGAGGGGAGAGGGGGAGAGGGGAGAGGGAGGGGGAGAAGGAGGGAGAGGTGAGGGGAGCGAGGGGGGAGAGGGGGGAGGAGGGGGGTGAGAGAGAGAGAGGGGAGAGGGAGAGGTGAGGGAGGTGAGGGAGGGGAGGGAGAGGGGAGAGGAGAGAGGTGAGGGAGGTGGAGAGGGAGGGAGAGGGGGAGGAGGAGAGAGAGGGGAGGTGAGGGAGAGAGAGGGGAGAGGAGAGAGGTGAGGGAGGAGAGGGAGAGAGAGGGGAGAGGGAGAGAGGTGAGGGAGAGGGAGGGAGGAGAGGGGGAGGGAGAGGGGAGGAGGAGGTGAGGGAGAGAGGGGAGAGGAAGAGGTGAGGGAGGTGAGGGAGAGGGGAGGGAGAGAGGTGAGGAGAGGGAGGTGAGGAGAGGGGAGGGAGAGGGGAAGGAGGGAGAGAGAGGGGGAGAGGGAGTAGGTGAGGAGAGGGAGGTGAGGGAGAGGGGAGGAGAGGGGGAGGTGGGGAGAGAGAGGGAGAGGGAGAAGGTGAGGGAGAAGAATTTTAACAGTGAGGGGGTTGAGAGGGGGAATGGGAGGTAAGGAAATATGAGGGGAGAGGAGGAAGGGAAGGAAAATGGGGAGGTTGAGTTTAATGGGGGTGGGAGAGGGGAGAAGGGAGGATGGAGGGAGGGGAGGGGGAGGATGGAGGGAGGGGAACTGGCATGTATGGGGAAGGTAGAGGCAGGGGGGGGGAGAGGCTCAATAATGGGTCAATGAACTCCTCCCTCCCTCCCTCTCTCTCGTGTGTGTGTGTGTGTGTGTGTGTAAATTAAACACGCCATATGCATGTACACGTTTTATGTGCAAGGCCATAAATCACTGTACTGTCGTGTGCATCATGTGTGTGTACTAACGTGTCGCAAACCACTGTGACGTTAGAAGGTAGTCGTGTGTGAGGTCGTGCAGCAATAGCATCCCACCACACGCAATTCCAACGTTCCTGACCTCTCACCTCCCCCCTCCCTCCCTCTCCATCCCCCTCCACCCTCCCACCATCCCTCCCTCACCATCCCTCCCCCACCCCCCACCACCCCCCCACCATCCCTCCTCCCACCCCCCCACCACCCCCTCACTGTACTGTCGTGTCATCATGTGTGTGTGTGTACTAACGTGTCGCATAAGCCGCTGTGTACATTAGAAGGTAGTCGTGTGCGTGACACACACACCACACAATGGAACACACAAGCCTTTTCTCTGTACCCTTACACACACAGTACATCCATTCAGCCAATTAACACACACACACACACACACACACACACACACACACACACACACACACATCAACTCACATCTGGGGTCACCTGTACAACACCTGAGGGGTTAAGGAGAGAAGAGGGGTTAAGGAGAGAAGGGAGGGGTTAAGGAGAGGAAGGAGGGGTTAAGGAGAGGAAGGGAAGGAGTTTTGATGTCAGCTAATGTACTGTACCTCAGGTGGCGCGAGGAGGGAGGGGGGCAGGAGAGGTGAGGGGGAGGAAAAACCATATCTTAGTGAGGGAATGAGTCAGGCAAGGCATCTATAGAGCTGAATGACGCAGGTAAATGGTTTTGAACCCGAGGACACACACAACACACACACACACACACACACACACACACACACAGTACACGACCAATGGCTTGAGTCATGGCATACTGCAGGCAACTTATCGACCAGTACTTAATTTACGACCACTACTGCTACTACTACTACTACTGCTACTACCATTGGCCTCCAGCCTCCCCAATAGCCACACCTTCCACCATTTTATTACCTTAATATTAAATATCCTAATACATAAGTAGCTATCCTATCTGTGTTAGTTAGTTGAGCCGCAGATCTATGCGGCATTCAGTGACTGTTGCCTCATAGTCAATATCTGCAACTGTTGTCAGTTTAGGGGCAAAGCCTCGTTCCCTGAGGCAGAGCAAAGCCGACCTAAGGAGAGAGAAGGACAGTCGACATCTCATCCAGGCTGTAACATAACTTCTGGGCTGCTGCTTCTGTTCGGAGATCAACTCCGCGAGTCTGGCGTAGAAACATCTTGCACTTGGTCCCATCCCACCAGAGGTTGTGAACACCAGAGGAGTGAAGCTGCCTTGATCAACGTTCTGAATTTCCCCATATGCCCTTATCTTGTCGTTCTCGTTCCTCCTGTGTGCAGCATCGAGAGCTAAGTTATGGTGACATGCAGCCATGGGATCAAAACCTGATGTCGAAGAAGCTGTCCCCGCGTCCAGAATCCTCGAGCACTGACGTCAACACGCTTCGTTGGATGTGTTTGAAGTCCTATGTTGGAAATTCTCACCGTCCAATGGAAGGAAGGTCAGTTCTACCATGACATCACGACAATTTCCTTCAACATATTTGCTGTGAGATCCTTATTTCGTCAAGCCTCACATATGAAGCCCCTTTCTTGCACACCATGGCGTGATCGACGTCATAGGAAGAACCACACACGCATTGGGAGGGCAAACCTTCACTGGCCTACCGTACCTTAGAGCAATGGCATTTGTAAATTCTTGTTTATTGAGACTGAAACCATTTGCCCTTATCGGTAACGAGTTAACCAGTTCGAGGCGCCCACCTCCTGCGCTATAGCTACTTTTATCTCAAATTCACTCGTACTTGCAGCAACAGTCTCTGCAACTTATCACTTTGGCTGCAGTAGTTCTGTCGTAATGGACCTTCAGAATCTTGTTACTCACTGGTATCCACCTCCCTGCTGCGTTCTGAGCTATTATGTGGTCCGTGAGGGCTGCCGTGAGCTTAACTGAGTTTTGATGTTCGGTGGCAGCAATCTCCTCTGGATTGGTCAATCCCATTCCTCCCAGTCTCGGTGGTAGTGCAAGGAGTGATCATTCTGCTGGGGTTAACTGAAGGTGTTTCACTAATTTGGGAATGAAATTGACGCTGATAGCTTCTTCCAGAGGGTGGCGGAGGAGACCAATATCAGGGATAGTGCGCACACTACTACTACTACTATCGTCTAACAGTACCAACGACCACACACTGTCTCTACGGTGAGGTAAGAGGAGTAGGAGTGAGAGAGAGAGAGAGAAGGTAGGTGAGAGAAAGAGGGGTGGGGGGAGGGTAGGTAAAATAAAGGGGGTGAGAGACGAGGAGGAGGTGAGAGAAGAGAAGCAGGAGGAGGTAGGCGGAAATGACTAACATACCATGGAGGCGAGTCATGCCACCCACCCGTGAACTGACTCGTGTCCATTGATCTCTCTATTGGACCTGACCATACATACATACATACATACATACATACATACATACATAAACACTTACATAAACACTTACATGCATACATACATATATACATACATACATAAACACTTACATACATACATATTACATACATACATACATAAACACAACAACAACAACAACAACAACATCTTCGGTAAGTAAAAACTACAAATACCTAAATACATCAAAATACAAAAAAAACAACAACAACAGGACTACAGGAAAACAAATACAGTAACTACAAAATACAGTAGTTTAATTTTCACTTAACCTACATTACTGTATTGTGTAGTAAGGCAAATAAAACTACAGAAATACAATCAATCTACACAAAAGCAACTACAGAACTACAGGAAAGCAAATACAGTAACTAAAAAATACGATACAGAGGAGAGAGCTGTGGATTGCCCTAATTGGGAGACGTCTTATCATGGGGCTCTTCCTAATAGCATCTTTAAATGAACAGTTAGAGTCACTAGGTGCCTCTCTCTCCTCCCCCCTCCCTCCCTCCCCTTTCTCTCCTCCTCCCCACCCCTCCCCCACCCTTCCCCCCCCCGGCCTCTCCTCCCCCACCCACTTTCCTCCTTCCCGCCCGCCCTAAGCTCAACATTGGTGGTTTAAACACGAGATTGGGTGGAGGTGAGATTAAGTTAGTGAGATTAGTGAGGTCAGGAGGGTGAGTTAGTGAGATCAGGAGGTGAGATTAGTGAGATCAGGAGGGTGAAATTAGTGAGGTCAGGAGGTGAGAATAGTGAGATCAGAAGGGTGAGATTAAGTGAGATCAGGAGGTGAGTTAGTGGTTGAGGTTAGTGAGTTCTGGACGATGGTGACAAAGTGAGATCAGGAGGGTGAGATTAGTGAGATCAGGAGGTGAGATTAGTGAGATCAGGGCAGTGAGATTAGAAGGGTGAGATTAACACAGGTAACGGTACATTGATCTGGGTGTGTAATACTCAGGGGGTGTTAGTGTGTTATGGCTGGTTTCTGTCAGCTCTACCTGTCAGCCCTCTCTACCTGTCAGCCCTCTCTACCTGTCAGTTCTCTCTACCCTGTCAGCCCTCTCTCTACCTGTCAGCCCTCTCTACCTGTCAGTTCTCTCTACCTGTCAGCCCTCTCTACCTGTCAGCCCTCTCTACCTGTCAGCCATCTTTACCTGTCAGCCATCTTTACCTGTCAGTCCTCTCTACCTGTCAGCCCTCTCTACCTGTCCAGTTCTCTCTACCTGTCAGTTCTCTCTACCTGTCAGCCCTCTCTCTACCTGTCCAGCCATCTTTACCTGTCAGTCCTCTCTACCTGTCAGTTCTCTCTACCTGTCAGCCATCTTCCTGTCAGCCATCTTTACCTGTCAGCCATCTTACCTGTCAGTTCTCTCTACCTGTCAGCCCTCTCTACCTGTCAGTTCTCTCTATCTGTCAGTTCTCTCTACCTGTCAGCCCTCTCTACCTGTCAGTTCTCTCTACCTGTCAGCCCTCTCTACCTGTCAGTTCTCTCTATCTGTCAGATTTCTCTCTACCTGTCAGTTCTCTCTACCTGTCAGGCCTCTCTACCTGTCACTTCTCAGCCCTCTACCTGTCAGTTCTCTCGCTGTCAGCCCTCTCTACCTGTCAGTTCTCTCTACCCTGTCAGCCCTCTTTACCTGTCAGGCCTCTCTACCTGTCAGGCCTCTCTACCTGTCAGCCCTCTCTACCTGTCAGCCCTCTCTACCTGTCAGCCCTCTCTACCTGTCAGCCTCTCTACCTGTCCCAGCCCTCTACCTGTCAGCTCTTTCTACCTGTCAGCCCTCTTTACCTGTCAGGCCTCTCTACCTGTCAAGCCTCTCACCTGACCCTCTCTACCTGTCAGCCCTCTCTACCTGTCAGCCCTCTCTACCTGTCAGCCATCTCTACCTGTCATTTCTCTCTACCTGTCAGCCTCTCTCCCCTATCAGCCTTCTCTACCTGTCAGTTCTCTCTACCTGTCAGTTCTCTCTACCTGTAGCTCTCTACCTGTCCCCTCTCTACCTGTCAGCCATCTCTACCTGTCAGTTCTCTCTACCTGTCAGCCCTCTCTACCCTATCAGCCCTCTCACCTGTCAGCCCTCTCTACCTGTCAGTTCTCTCTACCTGTCAGCCCTCTCTACCTGTCAGGCCTCTCTCCTGTCAGCCCTCTCTACCTGTCAGGCCTCTCTACCTGTCAGCCCTCTCTACCTATCAGCCCTCTCTACCTATCAGCCCTCTCTACCTGTCAGCCCTCTCTACCTGTCAGCCTCTCTACCTGTCAGCCCTCTCTGCCTGTCAGCCTCTCTACCTGTCAGCCCTCTCTACACCTGTCAGCCCTCTCTGCCTGTCAGCTCTCTACCTGTCAGCCCTCTCTACCTGTCAGCCCTCTCTACCTGTCAGCCCTCTCTACCTGTCCAGCCCTCCTCTAGCCAACCACACACACACAGTACTCAGCGAGGCACACATAACTGATACCAACGAGGTAATTACCAAGTAAACACACCTTAACGACCTGTACACTCAATATCTCTCCTACAGTGTGACACCATCAGGAACCAGTGCCATCAATCTTACTACAGCAGGTGGTTCCTCCCCTACAGTAGTTAACTCTTATATATCGAGGGTTATCTACAGTACCTCATTCCTTATATCAGGGTATCTACAGTACCTCATTCCTTATATCGAGGGTTATCTACAGTACCTCACTCCTTATATCAGGGTTATCTACAGTACCTCACTCCTTATATCAGGGTTTATCCAAGTACCTCCTCCTTATAACAGGGTTATCTACAGTACCTCCTCCTTATATCGGGGTTATCTACAGTACCTCACTCTTATATCAGGGTTATCTACAGTGTCATAGTACCACAGTGTCCTTCAGTGCCACAGGTGTCCTTCAGTGCCACAGGTGTCCTTTGGTACGTGTTCTTCAGTGCCACAGGTGTCCTTCAGTGCCACACGTGTCCTTCAGTGCCACAGTGTCCTTCAGTGCCACACGTGTCCTTCAGTGCCACAGGTGTTCTTCAGTGCCACAGGTGTCCTTCAGTGCCACATGCTCCTTCAATTGCCACGTGTCCTTCAATTCTCCACCGTGTCCTTCCAGTACCACACGTGTCCTTCAATACACAGAGTGTCCTTCAGTGCCACAGGTGTCCTTCAGTGCCACACGTGTCCTTCAGTGCCACAGGTGTCCTTCAGTGCCACAGGTGTCCTTCAGTGCCACAGGTGTCCTTCAGTGCCACAGGTGTTCTTCAGTGCCACAGGTGTCCTTCAGTACCACACGTGTCCTTCAGTGCCAGAAAGTCCTTCAGTGCCACAGGTGTCCTTCAGTGCCACACGTGTCCTTCAGTACCACAGGTGTCCTTCAGTGCCACACGTGTCCTTCAAGTACACTGTCCTTCAGCCACACGTGTCCTTCCAGTGCCAGGTGTCCTTCAGTGCCACACGTGTCCTTCAGTACCACAGGTATATTTTCAGTCAGTAATGCAGACAGGTAGGCGTGGATATATGCTAAGAAAAAGACATTAATGGCGTGTGGTCGGGCGTGTGGGCGTGTGGGCGGGCGTGGGCGTGTGTGGGCGGGGCGTGTGGGCGGGGCGTGTGGGGTGGGCGGCGTGTGTGTGGGCGTGTGTGTGTGTGTGGGCATGCGTGTGTGTGTGTGTACAATAGAACTACCCAGCAATTTCCTTCTACAGCCAGCCAGCCAGCCAGCCAGCCAGCCAGCCAGCCAGCCAGCCAACCAGCTAGCCAGCCAACCAGCCAGCCAGCCAGCCAGACACGCCAGCCAGCCAGCCAGCCAACCAGCCAGCCAGCCAGCCAGCCAGCCAGCCAGCCAGCCAGCCAGCCAATGTCACATCCCTACCTTGTGTGAGCAGATTATAGGGCCCTTTCCACCTACCCTCTCCCCACACCCCCCAGTTTCACCCCTTCACTCCCCCTCCACCCCTACCTTCCCCACACTCCTTCTCTCCCCACACCCCTACCTTCCCCTACACCCCCTACCTTCTCTCACACCCCTATCTTCCTCTACACCTACCCTCCTCTACACCCCCTACTTCCCCTACACACCTCTACCTTCCCCTCACCCCTTCCTTCCCTAACACCCCACCTAACCTCTTCTCCCACACCCCTCTTCCCCTACACCCCATAACTTCCTCTCATACTACCTTCCCCTACACCCTCACCTTCCCCTACACCCCTACCTTCGTCTACACCCTCACTACATCCCCACTTCTTCCCTTCCCCTACACCCTCTACCCCTCCCCACACCCCTACCTCCCCTTACACCCCGTCTCTCATACTTCCTCTCTCTCCCTTCCCCTACCCCTCCCTCCCCTCCCCTACCCTTCCTCCCCCTCCCCGTCTCCTCCCACCAGAGCTCTGAGGCGACGCAACACTCAGCTCGACGCCCCTGTCACCTTTAACTCCCAGTGACCTCTGACCTATCAACCCAGACCTCTAACCTCCCCACTTTAACCTCCCACCTGCCTATATCCGCACCCAGTGATCTATAAACCCCACAGGTCTTTAATTTCCCAGTGACCTATATCTTAACCTCTAGAACTACACACACACACACACACACACACACACACACACACACACGATTCCTGATTGGTTCTGTTCTGAATGTTACGAAAATCAGACAAATTCATTAAATTAGTCACCGAAAATAAATAAATAAACAAACAAATAAATTGATATAAAAATTCACAGCCTAAATTTAAAAACTATTAAAATTAAAAAAAAATATGAATTACTTATACTCATAAAAAATTATATAAACGAGGGATAAAATTATATAAAAAACTAATCTGATAAAAAATAAATAAATTATAAAAATAAAAAATATAAATATAAAAAGTATTTACCTAAGAGAATTAATAAACAAATTAGATTGAAAGTAACAAAAAATAATAATATTAATAAGGCGTATGAACACCTGGGGGGGGGGGCGGCAATACTTAGGTCCAGGTGTTGTACTTTATCACTGTTTCAAATATTTACCTTCTAATCTATCTATCTATCTATCTATCTATCTATCTATCAATACGTCTTACCCTTCCTCATAATTAATTCTAACATAATTAATTTTTCTCGTTTTTTTTTACTTTGTTTTAATTAATTTTAATATTTTAATTTTTGTTATCATTGGTCAATTTTTTTAAGGAGTTTATTGTTGTTGTTGTTGTTGTTGTTGGCATATGGTGGGTAGTGGTGCGTAGGTCTACAAGATGCGTATATATGCGTACAGAAGCATGGTAGATAATGATGTGTAAGCCTATACCTATAAAATGCGTATTCATGCTCACACCTACGCATCTATCAAAATAATGCGTACACAAGCCTGACAGATAGCGTTACATAGGCCTATCAACATGCTTAAATGTATGGTAGGTAGTTGGTGCATAGGCCTAGCTATTAGGATGCGTATATATGCGTATAAGAAATAAACATGAAGGCGTAGTGGTGGGAACTTTTTTACTTAATGTGTAAATTAGTTCCTTGAAGAATTCGTCCCAGATCTTGACAGTCAGAAATTGGCACCTACTGTTAATGGAGGGAGGGGAGGGGTGGAGGAGGTGGAGGAGGTGGAGTGGAGGGTGGAGGGTGGAGTGAGGTGGAGGAGGTGGAGGGAGGGGTGGAAGGAGGGGGAGGTGGAGGGAGGGTGAGGTGAGGTGGAGTGGAGGGGTGAGGGTGGGGAGGGAGGGGAGGGAGGGTGAGGTGGGGAGGGTGGAGGGAGGGTGGGAGGAGGGGGAGGGAGGTGAGGGGAGGGGGTGGGGAGGGGAGGGGGAGAGGTGGGAGGGAGGGGTGGGAGGGGAGGGGGAGGGAGGGGAGGGGGAGGGGAGGGAGGGGTGGGGAGGTGGGAGGGAGGGTGGAGGGAGTGGAGGGTGGGGAGGGAGGGGTGGGGAGGGAGGTGGGAGGGAGGGGGAGGGGGGTGGGAGGGAGGTGGGAGGGAGGGGTGGCGGGTGGGAGGAGGTGGGAGTGGGAGGGGTAGGTGGGAGGTGGGAGGGAGGGGTGGGAGGAGGTGGGAGGGAGGTGGGAGGGAGGGGTGAGGTGAGGTGGGGAGGGATGGGTGGAGTGGGAGGTGGGAGTGGAGGGTGTAGGGAGGGGGAGGGAGGGGTGAGGTGGAGGGTGGGAGGGAGGGTGGAGTGAGGGGTGGAGGGAGGGGTGAGGTGAGGGGTGGAGGAGGGGGTGGAGTGGAGGGTGAGGTGGAGTGGAGGGGTGGAGGGGTGGAGGAGGTGGGTGGAGGGTGGAGTGAGGGTGGGTGGAGGGGTGGAGGAGGGTGGGGAGTGGAGGGGTGGGAGGGGTGGAGTGGGAGGGTGAGGTGGGAGGAGGGTGGAGGGTGGGAGTGAGGTGGGAGGGAGGGTGGGAGGGAGGGAGTGGAGGGGTGGAGTGAGGTGGGAGTGGAGGGGTGAGGTGGAGGGAGGGGTGGAAGGAGGTTGGAAGGAGGGGTGGTGGAGGGTAGGGAGAGGTGAAGGGAGGTGGAGGATGGGTGGAGGGAGGAAAGAGTAAAGTGGATGGCTGTGATAGATGGATGATGAAGAGGTGGATGATGTCGAAAGACGAATGGATGGATGAACAAGGGGTGGATGGGTGGCGGGGTGATGGGTGGCAGGGTGATGGGTGGCGGGTGGATGGATGAGAAGCCTTACGGTTGAAGGGTTGATGCGGCTGGTAGAGTGGTGACGGCTGACCCCTCAGTGATGGACAGGTGAGGGAAGGAAGTAGGTGAGTAGGGAAGTAGGGGTGAGGAAGTGGGGAGGAGGTGGGGAGGAAGGGGGAGGAGGGAGGAGGTGGGGGAGGTGGGAGGAGGAGGTAGGGAAGTAGGTGAGGAGGTAGGGGAGGTGGAGGAGGAGGTAGGGAAGTAGGTGAGGAAGGAGGAGAGAGAAGTCACCTGTATCCTCCTCCTCGATATGAGAATTCACCTTCAGTAGAGAACTAAGTCTTCAGCAGACAACCTCTTACCCCTTCCTTCCTCCTGTCCCCCTTCCTCCTGTCCCCTTCCTCCTGTCCCCTTCCTCCTGTTCCCTTCCTCCTCCCTGTCCCCCTTCCTCCTGTCCCCCTCCTCCTCCTGTCCCCCTTCCTCCTGTCCCCCTCCTGTCCTCCCCTTCCTCCTCCTGTCCCCCTTCTTCCTGTCCCCCTTCCTCCTCCTGTCCCCCTTCCTGCCCCTTACACCTCCTGCCTCTCCTGCCCCTCCTGTCCTCCCTCCTGCCCCCTTCCTCCCTCCTCCCGCCCCTCTTCCTCCCTCCTCCTGCTCCCCCCTCTTCCTCCCTCCCCCTCTCCTCTTTCTCCTCCTCTCCCTTCCACCTCTTGCCCTCCCCACACATCATTCCCCACCCTTCCTCTATCCTCCCTCCTTCCCTCTCTCCCTCCTCTTACCTCCCTCCTATCCCTTCCCTCACTTCCTTCCCTTCACTCTACTTCTCCCCTTCTTCCCCCTTCCTCCCCTCCCCTATCTCCCTGGGACCTTAGAGAATCTTGAGTTCAATCAACAACACAGGGACGCGCAGGTATGGGGGGGCAAGAGGGGGGGGCAAGAGGGGGGGGGCAAGAGGGGGGCAAGAGGGGGGGCAAGAGGGGGGCAAGAGGGGGCAGGAGAAGGGAGGCAGATGCTGGTCCTTATGTATGGGGCGTATAAGGGGGCGATAGATGCGTAGGGGTTATACAAGGTAGTAGGAGGGAGTTGGAGGCAGCATGGGGTATCTATGGAGGGGAGGGGGGATAGGGGGATGAGGGGTAGTAGCTTGGTTGGCATGGGTTGATTGAAGGGAGGAATGACCTAGAGGTAAGTCCAGTGTGTGTGTGTGTGTGTGTGTGTGTGTCGTTGTGTGTATTATAACACTAGGTCTGGCACGAGTCGCCTGTACCTTACGCCACACACACACACACACACACACACACACACACACACACACACACACACACACACACACACACACACACACACACGGCCTACTATGACTGTAACACACACGGGGTCCCTCTGAACTGACTACAATCACCTGACGTAAACTAAATATTAAATGTCTCATGTCCTCTGTAGTGAAGATGTTGATACCTGTAGTGAAGATGATAAAATATTCTACTATGTACACTCTATATCCGTACAGTAATACGATAATAGTAGTAATGATGATGCTGATAAATACAATATTATTACAACCACCACCACTACTACTACTACTACCACCACTATTACAAACCACCACCACTACTACTACTACTACTACTACCAACTATTACAACCACCACCACCACTACTACTACTACTACTACCACTATTACAACCACCACCACCACTCATTAATACACTACTACACATAACCACTACTACTATACTACTTTACTACTAATTATTATTAAATCCACTCACTACTACTACTACTACCACAATATTACAACCACTACCACCACTATTACTACTACTACTACTACCACTATTACAACCACCACCACCACTACTACTACTACTACTACCAATTACTATTTAAACCACCACCACCACTACTACTACTACTACCACTATTACAACCACACAATAATTACTACTACTACTACTACCACTATTACAACCACCACCACTACACTACTACTACTACTACTACCACTATTACAAATCCAGACCACCACCATCAATACTATTACTACTAACACTATTATAAATTCACTACCACTACTACTACTACTACTACCACTATTACAAATCTACACCACCACTACTACTACTACCACCACTATTACAAATCAATTACCACTACACTACTACTACTACTACTACTACTATTACAAACCACCACCACTAATTACTACTACTACTACTACACTATTACAACCACCAATTACCACTACTACTACTAACTATTACAACCACTAATTACTACTACTACTACTACTACCACTATTACAAATCCACCACCATTTACTACTACTACTACTAACCAATTATTACAACCACCACCACTACTACTACTACTACTACCACTATTACAACCACCACCACTACTACTACTATTACTACCACTATTGTTAAAACCATCCACCACTACTACTACTACTACTACTAATTATTACAAATTCACCACTACTACTACTACTACTACTAACTAATTATTACAACACTCACCACTACTACTACTACTACCACCACTATTACAACCAATTACACTACTACTACTACTACCAACTATTACAACCACCACCACTACTACTACTACTACTACCACTATTACAACCACCACCACTACTACGTGGCCTAGCCTCCCCCAATAGCCACAACCTTCGCCACCATTTATTTACCTTAATATTAAATATCCAATACATAAGCAACTATCCCATCTGTGTTAAATTAGTTGAGCCGCAGATCGATGGCATTCGGTGATTAGCCTCATAGTCGATATCTGCAGCAGTTGAATTAGGGCAGAAGCCTGTTCCTGAGGCAGAGCAGCCGACCGAAGGAGAGAGAAGGACAGTCGACATCTCATCCAGGCGTGACATAACTTCTGGGCTGCTGCTTCTGTTCGGAGATCAGCTCAGAGTCTGGCAGAAACATCTTGCGCTTGGGCCCATCCCACCAGAGGTTGTGAACACTAGCGGAGTGAAGCTGCCTTGATCGACATTTTAATTCCTCTCCCATATGCCCTTCTCTTGTCGTTCTCGTTCCTCCTATGTGCAGCATCGAGAGCCAGGTTACGGTGACAAACGGCCATGGATCAAAAATCCTGATGTCGAAGAAGGCTCGCTGTCCCCGCGTCCAGAACTCGAGCACTGACGTCCACACGGGCTTCGTTAGATGTGTTTGAAGTCCTGTGTTGAGGATCTCGCCATCCAGTGGAAGGAGGTCGGCTCTACCATGACGTCCCGGCAGGTTTCCTTCAACATATTTGCTGTGAGATCCTTACCTCGTCATGCTTCATGCATATGAAGCCCCTTCTGCAAACCATGGCGTGATCGCCATCATAGGAATAGCCACACACGCATTGGGAGGGCAAACCATCTACTCCAACTCGTACCTTAGAGCAATGGCATCTGTAAATTCTGTTTGTTAAGGCTGAAACCATTTGCCACCACTACTACTACTACTACTACCACTATTACAACCACCACCACTACTACTACTATTACTACCACTATTACAACCACCACCACTACTACTACTACTACTACTACCACCACTATTCTAAATCCACCACCACTACTACTACTACTACTACTACTAATACCAATTATTAAAACCACCACCACTACTACTACTACTACTACCACTATTACAACCACCACCACCACTACTACTACTACCACCACTATTACAACCACCACCACTACACTACTACTACCACCACTATTACAACCACCACACACTACTACTACTACTACCACCACTATTACAACCACCACCACTACTACTACTACTACTACCACCACTATTACAACCACCACCACTACTACTACTACTACTACCACCAATTATTACAACAACCACCACTACTACTACTACTACTACCACTATTACAACCACCACCACTACTACTACTACTACTACCACTATTACAACCACCACCACTACTACTACTACTACTACTACCACTATTACAAACTCCACCAATACTACTACTACTACTACTACTACCATTATTACAACCACCACCATTACTACTACTACTACTACTATTACAACCACCTCACCACCACTACTACTACTACCACCACTATTACAACCACCACCACTATCACTACTACTACTACCACCACTATTACAACCACCACCACTACTATTACCACCACTATTACAACCACCACCACTACTACTACACTACCACCACTATTACAACCACCACCACCACACTACTACTACTACTACCACCACTATTACAACCACCACCACTACTACTACTACTACCACCACTATTACAACCACCACCACTACTACTACTACTACTACCACTATTACAACCACTCACCACTACTACTACTACTACCACCACTATTACAACCACCTCACCACTACTACTACTACTACCACCACTATTACAACCACCACCACTACTACTACTACTACCACCACTATTACAAACCACCACCACTACTACTACTACTACCACCACTATTACAACCACCACCACTACTACTACTACTACTACTACTACCACTATTACAACCACCACCACTACTACTACTACTACCACCACTATTACAACCACCACCACTACTACTACTACTACTACCACCACTATTACAACCACCACCACTACTACTACTACTACTACTACCCACCACTATTACAACCATCACCACTACTACTACTACTACCACCACTATTACAACCACCACCACTACTACTACTACTACCACCACATTATTACAACCCACCACCACTACTACTACTACTACTACCACCACTATTACAACCACCACCACTACTACTACTACCACCACTATTACAACACCACCACTACTACTACTACTACCACCACTATTACAAACCACCACCACTACTACTACTACACTACCACCACTATTACAACCACCACCACTCTACTATTACTGACCACTATTACAACCACCACCACTACTACTACTACCACCACTATTACAACCACCACCACCACTACTACTACCACCACTACTACTACCACCACTATTACAACCACCAACACTACTACTACTACCACCACTATTACAACCACCACCACTACACACACCACCACTATTACAACCACCACCACTACTACTACTACTACCACCACTATTACAACCACCACCACTACTACTACTACCACCACTATTACAACCACCACCACTACTACTACTACTACCACCACTATTACAACCACCCACCACTACTACTACTACCACCATTATTACAACCACCACCACCACTACTACTACTACCACCACTATTACAACCACCACCACTACTACTACTACTACCACCACTATCACAACAACTACTACCACCACCAACATGTCTGATACAACTACTAGCAACCCACCAACCTTATCAAACACTCACCTCCTGTCCTGAGAGTCACTGGTTCGATACCTGGGGCCACTCACAGTCGATCCAGGTGTACAGGTACCTAGCTTTACAGTTGGAGTGAAGGTGGTCGAGTGCAGTGTCTGGCCTCACTGTCTCTCCTTGTGTACTGAAACCGAGACAGAGAGAGAGAGAGAGAATCAATTTAGAGTGAGGTAAATTCTATACAGGTGTACAGTACCTGGTGATAATTAAAGGGCAGTGTGTGTGTGTGTGTGTGTGTGTGTGTGTGTGTGTGTGTGTGTGTGTCAGGTGTGTTGAAACGTCCGAGTGCAGAAGAGCAGGAGAGGTAGATACTGGGATGGGGGTGGTGTCAGTCCAGCCTCTACCTGTGATTAATTAACGCCCTCACCTGCCCCACTAGCCAAACACCTTCCTTGTCTATCTTACCTAACCTGGTTACTAAAATCTGGAGAGAGGGGGAGGAGGAGGGAGGAAGGGGTGAGGGGGAGGAAGAGAGGAAGAGGGAAGGGAGGGAGGAAGGAAGGGAAGGGTGGTGGAGCGGAGGAAGAGGAGGAGGTGGGGAGAGGGGAGGGGAGGGAGGAGGGAAGAGGGGAGACAAGGAGGGGAGACAAGGAGGTGGGGAGAAGGAGGTGGGGAGAGGGAGGGAAGAGGTAAAGCAGGAGGTGGGGAGAAGGGGAGAGGATGAGGGGGAGGAGTGGAAGGAATCTCGATAAAAAATTTGAGTTTTTTAATCCATATATGATAGAAATGCACTTAAACTAACACAACACACTTACACGACACACTTACACGACACACTTACACGACAAACTCACACGACACACTCACACGACACACTCACACGACACACTTACACGACACACCTACACGACACACTTACACGCACACTACCACACCACAGACACACTCACGACACACTTGACACACCACACATAGACAGATACAAAACACACCCACGCACACACACACACACACACACACACACACACACACACACACACACACACACACACACACTAAATATCTACCACACGGGGCTACAGGTAAACTGACAACCAATTAATTAACCTGACCTTACCTTTCTCCACCTTTTCCAAAACATAAAAGTGATTCACAAGCTAATGTCTAATCCAAACTGCCACACACCAACCCAACACCGCACCAAATATACTCAGCATAATTTAAAACACCAAATTACATTAAACTCACCTAATACTTAAGTTAATTTCTGTTAGTTTGATATAATGTTAAAACGAATTGAGATAGTTACCTTGTGGGACGCCTAGATCAATATGTTAAATCAGGGTTAGGATTAATCTATGGTTTTGTATGTTATTTTTTTGTGCTAAATGGTGTTAAGTGAAGGTATCTAGTTAAGGTAGAGTCTCAGTGTTAATTTTCCTCTCTCTCTCTCTCTCTCTCTCTTCTCTCTCTCTCTCTCCCTCTCCCTCTCTCTCCTTACTTATCACTGAGACGACCCCCACCCTCACCCCCTCCCCACAATAATAATAATAATAATAATAATAATAATAATAATAATAATAATAATAATAATAATAATAATAATAATAATAATAAAACCCAACATAGGTAGCCTGGCGCCATGTGTGCGTTACCTGAGCTGTGGTTGATGTGGTTAACTCATTATACACCTGAGTGGGGATACGCTTAGTGATGCCGACTTGTATTGTGGCGCCAGAGGGGAAAAGCTTAGTGATGCCGACTTGTATTGTGGCGCCAGAGGGGAAAAGCTTAGTGATGCCGACTTGTATTGTGGCGCCAGAGGAAAAGCTTAGTGATGCCGACTTGTATTGTGGCGCCAGAGGGGAAAAGCTTAGTGATGCCGACTTGTATTGTGGCGCCAGAGGAAGATGAAGGCTCCATTATACACCACTATTTTTTAGGTACTACTTAAAAAAAACTATTATTTTTCTTTTGTTATTTAAATCAATACAAGAAGAGAATTTAACCCTTTTCTTTTTTTTTAATCTATTTTTTCTGAATGTCTGTCTGGTCATTTCCTTTGTGGGGTCTTAATTATTTTTTTTCTTTTTAGGAGTCTTTAGACCGCAGCCTTTTCCTCCTCTATATCGTTAGTCTTTTGTTAAATTACCTGGTCTTTTTTTTATTATATTTAACAAAGAAAATAATACCTACTTTTTTGTAATTATTTTAAGTGATTTAAGGAATCAAGTCATGAGGAAAAAATACTGTTATTAATCCCTAAAATCTGGACCAATTTTTAATAGTTGTTTTAAGGGTGATACTTTTAGGGTCTTTAAATGGATGATATGCCCTTTATTCCCTCAATCTATACTATAAATTTTAAGGTATTTTTAGGGATATAATTTAAAGATACCTAAAGGGGTGTTAAAGGGCCATTTATTACAAGAAAATTTGTCATCTATCTGAAAATTTTAAGTATTTTTCTTAAGGGGTTAAATCATCGTACTCAAGGTTAATCATTGTACTCAAGGGGTTAATCATTGTACTCAAGGGGTTAATCATCGTACTCAAAGGGTTAAATCATCGTACTCAAGGGGTTAAATCATTGTACTCAAGGAGTTAAATCATTGTACTCAAGGGGTTAAATCATTGTACTCAGGTTAAATCATTGTACTCAGGGGTTAAATCATCGTACTAAGGGTTAAATCATTGTACTCAAGGGGTTAATCATTGTACTCAAGGGGTTAAATCATTGTACTCAAGGGTTAAATCATTGTACTCGGGGTTAAATCATCGTACTAAAGGGTTAAATCATCGTACTCAAGGGGTTAAATCATTGTACTCAAGGAGTTAAATCATTGTACTCAAGGGGTTAAATCATTGTACTCAAGTTAAATCATCGTACTCAGGTTAAATCATCGTACTCAAGGGGTTAATCATGTACTCAAGGGGTTGAATCATTGTCTCAGGGTTAAATCATCGTACTCAAGGGGTTAAATCATCGTACTCAAGGGGTTAAATCATCGTACTAAGGTAGAGAGTCTCAGTGTAATTCCGACGCCATTTTGGATTGTTTATGCTGTGGTTATAACTTCAGGTAACCAATTAGTGTATTCCTAAAGGTATTGGTAAGTTGGCAACACTGTATGAAGGTTCCATTCCTGTGTCTCTATATGAATTGGTAACACTGCATAGGTCCCGACAGAACATCACTTGTTTGGACACTTTCCCCTTAGTCTCTCCCTTACTTTCCTCTCTCTCTCTCTCTCTCACTCTCTCGGCCTCTCCCTATCCCAAGCATAGAGGGAGAGAAAGGGAAGGAAGGGAAGGAAGGGAAGGAAGGAAGAAGCAGAGAGGACATAAGGATGGAGGAAGGGAGGCGAAGAGGAACGAAGGTCGGGCGGAGGGAAGAGGGAAGAAGGAAGGAATGAAGGGTGGAAAAAAAGAAAGAGAGAGAGAGAGAGAGAGATAAAACATACAGGTAGCAACAGAACCATAACAACAGGCACGAAAACGGTAACGATACAACCAACAGTAAACAGAGGGGGGGGGGGGTACCAAGGTGGGCAGCAGGTGAACAGTAGCCTAAATCAGCAGGTGAGCGGTGGAGGCCTTTTGAGTTACCCGATTCGACTTTTGGCGCCAGATTTCCGAGCCGTCTGGTTAACAATGGCGGGAGTTCTCGGGTATATTACCACCGTGGGAGAGTAAAGAATGCCTCTGGGATTGGGAAGGGACGG
This sequence comes from Homarus americanus, assembly GCF_018991925.1. Classification (NCBI taxonomy): domain Eukaryota; kingdom Metazoa; phylum Arthropoda; class Malacostraca; order Decapoda; family Nephropidae; genus Homarus; species Homarus americanus. The sequence continues at coordinate 19,192 of NW_024752635.1, forward strand.
TAGGCCACGGAAAAGGAGGAAAGGAAGGAGGTGGGAAAGGTGTGAGAGATGATGATGATTCGGTGGGGAGTGAAAGGGAGATGGTGGTGTTGTTGACTATATTTCCCGCCAAAATTATCAGCTGATGTTTCCCGCCAAAATTGTCTATTTATATTTCCCGCCAAAATTATCAGCTGATGTTTCCCGCCAAAATTATCAGCTAATACTTTTGGCGGGAAATTTAAACTTGAGTTTTTGATCATCTTTTTAGTGTTATTTCTTGATCTCAGTCAATCAGTCAGTCAGTCAGTCAGTCAGTCAATGAATCACTCAGACAGTCAGTTAAATAATAAAATAACAACTACAACAACCACAACAACAAGGTGTGAGGGTCAGTATGGATGACCTCACCTCACAACAATCATCCTCACCTGACACCTAGCGAGCCAAACTAGGTGATTACTGCCCACCTACCCTGTATTACCTCGTGATAGTCGACACCACCTAGGGAACTGTGAGGGGTGGGTGGATGTAGGTGGAAAGGTGGATGTAGTAGTAGTAGTGATGTTATGATGGAAGGGGTAATGGGAAAGGATTACTCACAGACTATTCCACCATATAGACCATAGTTCCTCCTTCAATATGTATATAAAAACAATATAAATCTCCCTCAGTGAGTAAATAAATGAATGAAAAAACCGAAAACAAACACCATTCTTATCACCAAACTACAAATATATCCTATAAAATATACTAACAAACATACAAACTCCAAAACATATACCATCTTTTTTTTCAAAAGTTTGTAGGAGAAATCTTTTAGGAGGGTCGATATATCTGTTTTGGAGGTAGAGGAGTGGAGCAGTGAAGTAAACGTGGTGATTTAAGTGAGGTGGAAGGTCGATTTAAAACTTACATTCACAATCTTCAAATATTAAACACACACACACACACACACACACACACACACACACACACACACACACACACACACACACACACACATAAGCTCCACCCTCAACACACATGTAGGTATGGAGGGAGGGGAGAGAAGGGCTGGTGACAGGTATAAGCAGGTGTGTTGGTTAAAAATAAATCAAGAGTCAGGTTTGGGTTTTTGAGGTCGAGAACAGGTGTGGGACAGGTGTGGGACAGGTGTGGTTAAAATAAATCAAAACAGAAGCAGGTGAGGTGGATACAGGTGTGGATACAGGTGTGGTGTTGAGATATATACTAATAAAGACAGGTGTGGTTCAGGTGTAATTACTGATATAGACAGGTGTGTAGTTTAATATAATCAAGAGCAAAATTGTCACCTATAATACATCCATTACATGAACAAATTACTTTTTATGTATGAATAACAAATATATAAATAATAATAATAATAATAATAATAATAGGAAAACAACAACAACAATAACAACAACACAGCACTATCTGGTAATCCAATAATACCTCAGACAGACAGACATGACAGACAGACAGACATGACAGACAGACAGACATGACAGAGAGAGAGAGACTGACAGAGAGAGAGACTGACAGAGCGACAGACTCAATATGAAGTCACGGACGAGTTGACTCAAGAGGTGTACAAACAAGGCGACTCAGCTGACTACGATATTTAAATGTAGGTCTCTGACTGTGGTGGTATTGTGAAGAGAAGAAAAGAGAGAGGGAAGGAGGAGAGGTACACAGATGAAGGAAGGAAGGAAGGAAGCATGAGGAAGGAGAAGGAAGGAAAGAATTAGAATAAGTAAAGCAAGGAGAGAGAGAGAGAGAGAGAGAGAGAGAGAGAGAGAGAGAGAGAGAGAGGAAAAGAAGAAGAAGGAAGAAGGAGAGCAATACGCACTGAACGTGAAGTACACTGA
>NW_024752636.1:0-14163 GCF_018991925.1 Homarus americanus
CTCTGCTAAACACTGCCATACACTGCTATACTCTGCTAAACACTGACATACACTATTATGCTCTGCTAAACACTGACATACACTATTATGCTCTGTTAAACACTGCCATACACTGCTATACTCTGCTAAACACTGCCATACACTGCTATACTCTGCTAAACACTGACATACACTATTATGCTCTGTTAAACACTGCCATACACTATTATGCTCTGTTAAACACTGCCATACACTATTATGCTCTGTTAAACACTGCCATACACTGCTATACTCTGCTAAACACTGCCATACACTGCTATACTCTGCTAAACACTGACATACACTATTATGCTCTGCTAAACACTGACATACAATATTATGCTCTGCTAAGCACTGCCATACACTGCTATACTCTACACACACTGACATACCTATTATGCTCGGCTAAACACTGCCATACACAGCTATATCTCTACAACACTGCCATATACTGCTATAATTCTGCTACACACTGACATACACTATTATGCTCGGCTAAACACTGCTCATACACTGCTATACTCTGCTAAACACTGACATACACTATTATACTCTGACATACACTGCTATACTCTGCTAAACACTGACATACACTATTATGCTCTGCTAAACACTGCCATACACTGCTATACTCTGCTAAACACTGGCATACACTATTATGCTCTGCTAAAAACTGACATACACTGCTATACTCTGCTAAACACTGACAAACATTATTATGCTCTGCTAAACACTGCCATACACTGCTATACTCTGCTAAACACTGACATACACTATTATGCTCTGCTAAAAACTGACATACACTGCTATACTCTGCTAAACACTGACATACACTATTATGCTCTGCTAAACACTGCCATACACTGCTATACTCTGCTAAACACTGGCATACACTATTATGCTCTGCTAAACACTGGCATACACTGCTATACCCTGCTAAACACTGACATACACTATTATGCTCTGCCATACACTGCTATACTCTGCTAAACACTGGCATATACTGCTATACTCTGCTAAACATTGCTAAACACTGCAATACAAGACTATACATTGCTAAACACTCCCATACACCGGTATACACTGCTATACTCTGCTAAGCATTGCCATACACCGCCATACACCGCTATACACTACTGTACACTACTATACATTGCCATACACTACTATGCTCTGCTAAACACTGCCATACACCGCTATACACTGCTAAGCACGGCTATACTCTGCTGAACACTCATATCCTGCTATATTCTGCTATACTTTGCCAAAAACTGTTATACTTTGCTAAAAACTGTTATACTTTGCTGAACACTGCCATACACTGCGAAACACTGCCATACACTACTTCACTCTGCTAAACACTGCCATGCACTGCTATACTCTGTTATGGTCTGCTAAACACTGCTATGCTCTGCTAAACACTGTACTATACTGTGCTAAACACTGTCATACACTATACTATTCACTGCTTAACACTGCCATACACTACTATACAATGCGATGCACTGTCATACACTGCTATACTCTGCTAAACACTGTCATACACTACTATACACTGCTATACACTGTCATACACTGCTATACCCTGTCATACACTGTTATACTCTGCTAAACATTGCCATACACTACTATACACTGCTATACTCTGCCGTACACTTCAATACTCTGCTAAACACTGCCATACACTACTATACACTGCTAAACACTGTCATACACTGCTATACACTGTCATACACTGTTATACCCTGCTAAACATTGCCATACACTACTACACACTGCTACAGTATACTCTGCCATACACTTGTATACTCTGCTAAACACTGCCATACACTACTATACACTGCTAAACACTGTCATACACTGCTATACACTGTCATGCACTGTTATACCCTGCTAATCATTGCCTTGCACTACTATACACTGCTACAGTATACTCTGCCATACACTTCTATACTCTGCTAAACACTGCCATACACTACTATACATTGCTATACACTGTCATACACTGGTATACACTGTCATACACTGTTATATCCTGCTAAACATTGCCATACACTACTATGCACTGCTACAGTATACCCTGCCATACACTTCTATACTCTGCTAATCACTGCCATACACTACTATACATTGCTATACACTGTCATACACTGGCATACACTGTCATACACTGTTATACCCTGCTGAAATTGCCATACACTACTATACACTCCTATACACTGTCATACACTGCTATACACTGTCATACACTTCTATGCTCTGTTAAACATTGCCTTACACTACTATACACTGCTATACACTGTCATACACTGCTATACACTGTCATACACTGCTATACGCTGTCATACACTTCTATTCTCTGTTAAACATTGCCATACACTACTATACACTGCTACACACTGTCATACACTGCTATACACTGTCATACACTTCTATGCTCTGTTAAACATTGTCATACACTGTTTAACACTGTCATACACTGCTATACACTGTCATACAGTTCTATGCTCTGTTAAACATTGCCATACACTGCTATACACAATTTCGCCCACCAGGACATTGCCTGTGTACTGCGAGATGAATAACACTGTGTGTGTGTGTGTGTGGCGGGATTCAAGTGGGGTGGGTGTTGACGATGGGTTTGTGTGTACCAAGACACAAGGAGTGGGTCAGGACACACAAGGAGTGGGTCAGGACACACAAGGAGTGGGTCATGACACACAAGGAGTGGGTCAGGACACACAAGGAGTGGGTCAGGACACACAAGGAGTGGGTCAGGACACACAAGGAGTGGGTCATGACACACAAGGAGTGGGTCAGGACACACAAGGAGTGGGTCAGGACACACAAGGAGTGGGTCAGGACACACAAAGTGGGTCAGGACACACAGAGTGGGTCCAAGGAGGTGGGTCAGGACACACAAGGAGTGGGCCAGGACACACAAGGAGTGGGCCAGGACACACAGGAGTGGGCCAGGACACACAAGGAGTGGGTCAGGACACACAAGGAGTGGGTCAGGACACACAAGGAGTGGGTCAGGACACACAAGGAGTGGGTGGGTCAGGACACACAAGGAGTGGGTCAGGACACACAAGGGAGTGGGCCAGGACACACAAGGAGTGGGCCAGACACACAAGGAGTGGGTCAGGACACACAAGGAGTGGGTCAGGACACACAAGGAGTGGGTCAGGACACACAAGGAGTGGGTCAGGACACACAAGGAGTGGGTCAGACACACAAAGGTGGGTCAGGACACACAGAGGTGGGTCAGGACAGGGACACACAGGTGGGTCTGAGGGGGTCAGGACACACAAGGAGTGGGTCAGGACACACAAGGAGTGGGCCAGGACACACAAGGAGTGGGCCAGGACACACAAGGAGTGGGTCAGGACACACAAGGAGTGGGTCAGGACACACAAGGAGTGGGCTAGGGGTATAAGGGGGCGTGACCCAACTGAGACAGAACCCATGATTAGCCATCGTCTGGCGTGTGTTTAGCGAGGTGTGTGGGCCGGGGGGGTTGTGGATAGTACCTTATTAGAGGCAGGTAACCTAATTCTAATGTTACCTCACCTTACCTTATCTCAATCTAACCTAACCTAATTCTCTCTTAAGCTGAGGCGATATATATTAATCTAACCTAACCTAACCTAACCTAACCTAACCTAATTCTCTCTTAAGCCAAGGCGATATATATTAATCTAACCTAACCTAACCTAACCTAACCTAACCTAACCTTAGCTAACCTAACCTAACTTAGTGGATTTTGTACAGTACATTTTTAGAATTTTTGAGAGAATAGAGAGGGGGGTGGGGGAGATAGTTTAAGTGTATAGGGATAAGGGGGTGGGTGAAGAGGGCCTGAGGGGGAGGGGAGGGAGGGTTAAATGGACAAAGGGGAAGAAGGGGGGGTGAGGGTGGTCAGGTGGGTAAGGGGGAGGGGAGGGGGTGTTTTAACGAGGAGGCAGCCCACACCTTTCACTAACCCACCACCCACCATTGCGAAAGGGTGGGTGGCTGTTAAAGGCTGGGAGGAGTTAATGGTCTGTTTATTGGTCAGTCTGGAGGCTGTGTGGAGCGAGGAGTGTCTGTCTGTCTGTCTGTCTGCCCGTCGTATGTGTGTTCGTATACCACACCACCTGGTGTCTCCATGACCAGCCCAGGCCCGGGCCATCAACTGTAAACTATAATAATTTGTATGTTCAATTCATGTTCCTTCTCCTTTCAGTAATGAAAGCTTTTGTTAAACGACCCACCCACCCCATGTCTTTGTATGTAATAAGTCATTTATGTCCAATGTATATTTTCAGACTTCGGGACTGCAGAAGTTTTTCAATAAACCGTTAATAATTATTATTATTATTATTATTATTATTATTATTATTATTATTATTATTATTATTATTATTATTATTATTATTATTATACTGAGAAACACACACACACACACACACACACACACGTAATACCATCTGTGAGGGAGTTACTACACTATGTTTGTGCAGGACGTCATATTGAAGACAGGTCGAGAGTCCCTCTCAGTCGGCTGCAACTACTACGTGAAAATTTGTGTCCACGATGGTTTTAAATTAGACAAATTTAGATTTAGGCGCTAGATAGGTAAACATTGGTATGGAAATAGAGTAGTGGATGAGTGGAACAAGTTACCAAATATCATCATTAACTCGAATACGCTGGATAGCTTCAAACATAGGTTGGATGGATATATGGGCAATAGGGGTTGGGTGTAAATGGGACTGCCCATTATGGGCCAATAGGCCCGCTGCAGTTTCCTCCATTCTTATGCTCTTATATAATGATATACAGGCAAAATCTAGATGTGTTAGATTTTTGGGGGGGTCTCCTGCAATTGGAAGGCTGTTACGAACACCCGTCTCTGGTTCAAGTAAAATATCGTGTGATAACATATCTTCATGGCAAAGGTCGTGAGTTGATGGGAACCAATCATAAGAGAGAGAGAAAGAGACGATAGTGATGTTAATGTGTCAGTGTTTTCTTACAACAACTTCATCGTGACCTTTGTTTGTGTGCGTTGCTGTTTTCCACGATAGATGTTAAGGATCCATTGAATGAGAGTCAAAGACATAGAAGATTATGACCCAGTTACCCTTGAAGGAGTCGGCAATGGGAACAGAAGGCTTGTGGTATGTTGCGGGTTATGTTGTCTATAAGTTTACCCAGTAGCAGCTTCTTGGATCAAATGTGAAACAGCCTGTAGTGAACAAGGAAAACTAAAGATACCAGTTGTAAATTTTTGGGGGAACAGTTAAAATTCATGGAAAATCTAGTTTGTGTGTTACCATGGACACAATTGTGTGAAATTGCTATCGACAGATGTTTCTCAATATGTATCTTTTGCTATAGACGTTATTCCATTTTTGTGCGGTGTTGTGTGTTTCTCAGGGTGTGCATCTTAAATCGAAATCTTAGCAACTCATCAAAAAATGCCAAAACTGAGAAAATATTTTTGACTATGTCGGAATATGAATTATGTATATATATATTTTTCTACTTGGCCGGATGTTTTTTTTATGGGAAAAGTTAAATAAACATCTCAAAACAGACAAATTTATTGTGTATCAACTCACAGATCACTTGTATAAATGGTGTCATTGACGGTAACACTTGTCATGTGAGGTCATAACTCCTGTCACCTCATGTCTACATTATTAATATATTGAGCACAATAGGGAGGGAAGGAACCCCTGTAGGTAACTGTACATATAGTTATAATTACCCTAACTTAAGCTGCACTTATTGACCTGATAGAGGTGTATAAGTGGAAGGCAGGGCTAAACAAAGGGGACATTACAAAGGTACTCAAACTATCCAACCAGGAGCGAACTCGTAACAATGGTTTTAAATTAGACAAATTTAGATTTAGGCGTGAAATAGGTAAACACTGGTTTGGAAACAGAGTAGTGGATGAATGGAACAAGTTACCAAATATCATCATTAACTCGAATACGCTGAATTGCTTCAAACATAGGTTGGATGCTTATATGAGCAATAGGGGTTGGGTGTAAACGGGACTGTCCAGTATGGGCCAATAGGCCCGCTGCAGTTTCCTCCATTCTTATGTTCTTATGTTCTTACTGTTTTTCTTCTAACCTTCCCTTCTCTGGTACTACCCACTGCTCTTATTGGTGTCCTCAGCTAAAGTTAAATACAAGATTACACACTCTACTACTCTAGTATTATTTTCTATGAGATACTGAGATAAGGTAGTTCAGGGGTGAGAGGAAGGGTGAGGTAGTTCAGGGGTGAGAGGAAGGGTGAGGTAGTTCAGGGGTGAGAGGCAGAGGGTGAGGTAGTTAAGGAGTCCGCAATGTGACGTCAAGGAAACCACACCCACATGCGCGCGGGAAGACCCCTTCTATAGACCTTGGTCAAAACTACGGCGCATCATTGAAGGAAGTGTGCTGTGTCGTAAGATCATACCATTAAAGTAGTGTGTTGTGTCGTAAGATCATACCATTAAAGTAGTGTGTTGTTTCGTAAGATCATACCATTAAAGTAGTGTGTTGTGTCGTAAGATCATACCATTAAATTAGTGTGTTGTGTCGTAAGATCATACCATTGAAGTAGTGTGCTGTGTCATAAGATCATACCATTAAATTAGTGTGTTGTGTCGTAAGATCATACCATTGAAGTAGTGTGCTGTGTCATAAGATCATACCATTAAAGTAGTGTGTTGTGTCGTAAGATCATACCATTAAAGTAGTGTGTTGTGTCGTAAGATCATACCATTAAAGTAGTGTGTTGTGTCGTAAGATCATACCATTAAAGTAGTGTGTTGTGTCGTAAGATCATACCATTAAAGTAGTGTGTTGTGTCGTAAGATCATACCATTAAAGTAGTGTGTTGTGTCGTAAGATCATACCATTAAAGTAGTGTGTTGTGTCGTAAGATCATACCATTAAAGTAGTGTGTTGTGTCGTAAGATCATACCATTAAAGTAGTGTGTTGTGTCGTAAGATCATACCATTAAGTAGTGTGTTGTGTCGTAAGATCATACCATTAAAGTAGTGTGTTGTGTCGTAAGATCATACCATTAAAGTAGTGTGTTGTGTCGTAAGATCATACCATTAAAGTAGTGTGTTGTGTCGTAAGATCATACCATTAAAGTAGTGTGTTGTGTCGTAAGATCATACCATTAAAGTAATGTGTTGTGTCGTAAGATCATACCATTAAAGTAGTGTGTTGTGTCGTAAGATCATACCATTAAGGTAGTGTGTTGTGTCGTAAGATCATACCATTAAAGTATTGTGTTGTGTCGTAAGATCATACCATTAAAGTAGTGTGTTGTGTCGTAAGATCATACCATTAAGGTAGTGTGTTGTGTCGTAAGATCATACCATTAAAGTAGTGTGTTGTGTCGTAAGATCATACCATTAAGGTAGTGTGTTGTTTCGTAAGATCATACCATTAAAGTAGTGTGTTGTGTCGTAAGATCATACCATTAAAGTAGTGTGTTGTGTCGTAAGATCATACCATTGAAGTAGTGTGCTGTGTCATAAGATCATACCATTAAAGTAGTGTGTTGTGTCGTAAGATCATACCATTAAAGTAGTGTGTTGTGTCGTAAGATCATACCATTAAAATAGTGTGTTGTTTCGTAAGATCATACCATTAAAGTAGTGTGTTGTGTCGTAAGATCATACCATTAAGGTAGTGTGTTGTGTCGTAAGATCATACCATTAAAGTAGTGTGTTGTGTCGTAAGATCATACCATTAAAGTAGTGTGTTGTGTCGTAAAGATCATACCATTAAGGTAGTGTGTTGTGTCGTAAGATCATACCATTAAAGTAGTGTGTTGTGTCAAAGATCATACTATTAAAGTAGTGTGTTGTGTCGCAAGATCATACCATTAAGGTAGTGTGTTGTGTCGTAAGATCATACCATTAAAGTAGTGTGTTGTGTCGTAAGATCATACCATATTAAGGTAGAGTGTTGTGTCGTAAGATCATACCATTGTGTTAGTGTGTTGTGTCGTAAGATCATACCATTAAGGTAGTGTGTTGTGTCGTAAAGATCATGCTCATTAAAGTAGTGTGTTGTGTCGTAAGATCATACCATTAAAGTAGGTGTGTTGTGTCGTAAGATCATACCATTAAAGTAGTGTGTTGTGTCGTAAGATCATACCATTAAAGTAGTGTGTTGTGTCGTAAGATCATACCATTAAGGTAGTGTGTTGTGTCGTAAGATCATACCATTAAGGTAGTGTGTTGTGTCGTAAGATCATACCATTAAAGTAGTGTGTTGTGTCGTAAGATCATACCATTAAAGTAGTGTGTTGTGTCGTAAGATCATACCATTAAGGTAGTGTGTTGTGTCGTAAGATCATACCATTAAGGGGTAGTGTGGTTGTGTCGTAAGATCATACCATATTAAGGTAGTGTGTTGTGTCGTAAGATCATACCATTAAAGTAAGTTGTGTCGTAAGATCATACCCATTAAAGTAGTGTGTTGTGTCGTAAGATCATACCATTAAAGTAGTGTGTTGTGTCGTAAGATCATACCATTAAGGTAGTGTGTTGTGTCGTAAGATCATACCATTAAGGTAGTGTGTTGTGTCGTAAGATCATACCATTAAAGTAGTGTGTTGTGTCGTAAGATCATACCATTAAAGTAGTGTGTTGTGTCGTAAGATCATACCATTAAAGTAGTGTGTTGTGTCGTAAGATCATACCATTAAAGTAGTGTGTTGTGTCGTAAGATCATACCATTAAAGTAGTGTGTTGTGTCGTAAGATCATACCATTAAAGTAGTGTGTTGTGTCGTAAGATCATACCATTAAAGTAGTGTGTTGTGTCGTAAGATCATACCATTAAAGTAGTGTGTTGTGTCGTAAGATCATACTCATTAAAGTAGTGTGTTGTGTCGTAAGTTCACCATTAAAGTAGTGTTGTGTCGTAAAGATCATACCATTAAAGTAGTGTGTTGTGTCGTAAGATCATACCATTAAAGTGGTGTGTTGTGTCGTAAGATCATACCATTAAAGTAGTGTGTTGTAATGTAAGATCATACCATTAAGTAGGTGTTGTGTCGTAAGATCATACCATTAAAGTAGTGTGTTGTGTCGTAAGATCATACCATTAAAGTAGTGTGTTGTGTCGTAAGATCATACCATTAAAGTAGTGTGTTTGTGTCGTGTAAGATCATACCATTAAAGTAGTGTGTTGTGTCGTAAGATCATGTACCATTAAAGTAGTGTGTGTTGTGTCGTAAGATCATACCATTAAAGTAGTGTGTTGTGTCGTAAACTGAAAGATTTTCGAGTTATTACATAATTATAACGTGGCTGTGTTTTTACAATTAATCAGCTGTTCTCTGTTTACTTATTTATTGTTATCTTCTCCTTCCTGGGTTTACTTCTGTTGTATGACATGAGAGAGATGCTCCCAGCTTGAATACGTTGGCCAAAATAGACAAGAAAATAATAGACATTTGACAAGATTGTGTTCAGTCAGCAACTGTGGAGGTAGTAGGGTGTGAGGAGGTTGGATGCAGGGAGAGTGGGCAGGTGTGGGGGAGAGGGCAGTGGAGTGGGGAGAGTGGGCAGTGTGAGTTGTGGGGAGAGTGGGCAGTGTGGGTTGTGGGGAGAGTGGACAGTGTGGGTAGGTGGGAGAGGGCAGTGTGGTTTGTAGGGTGAGTGGGCAGTGTGAGTTGTGGGGTGAGTAAGTAGTGTGGGTTGTGGGAGGGTAAACAGTGAGGATTGGGGAGAGTGGGCAGTGTGGGTTTTGGGGAGTGAGCAGTGTGGGTTGTGGGGTGAGTAAACAGTGTGGGTTGTAGGTGGAATGGGCAGTGTGGGTTGTGGGGAGAGTGGGCAGTGTGGGTTAAGTGGAGAGGGAGCAGTGTGGGTTGTTGGGAGAGTAAACAGTGAGAGGTGGGGAGAGTGAGCAATGTGGGTTGTGGGGTGTGTGGGTTGTGGGAAGTGTGAGTTGTGGGGAGATGGGCATGTGGGAGAGTGAACAGTGTGGATTGAAGGAAGAGTGGGCAGTGTGGGTTGTGGGGTGTGGGTTGTGGGTAGTGCAGGTGTGGGGAGAGTGGGCAGTGTGGGTTGTGTGGGGACAGTGTGGGGAGGGAGGTGGGAGAGTGAGCTTTGTGGGATGTGGGGAGTGAACAGTGCGGGTTGGGGAGAGTGGACAGTGTGGGTTGTGGGGAGAGGAGCAGTGTGGGTTGGTGAAAGTGTGGGTTGTGGACTGTGGGTTGTGGGGAGAGTGGGCACTGTGGGTTGTGGGGAGAGTGAGCATGTGGGTTGTGGGGGAGAGTGGGCAGTGTGGGTTGTGGACAGTGTGGGTTTTGGGCAGTGTGGGTTGTGGGGAGAGTGGGCAGTGTGAGAGTGGGCAGTGCGGGCTGTGGGGAGAGCGGGAAGTGTGGGTTGAGGACAGTGTGGGTTGTGGGCAGTCCGGGTTGTGGGGAGTGATTTGATTCGATTTTTGCCTCTTACAGCGGCTACTTTATTGTGCACCCCACACTCATCCTGTGAGCGGTAGCGCAAAACGATTACAGAGTAGAGTTTACAACGGGTCATAATTTACCCCCGTTGTCAGGATATTATGGCACTGAATGTTACACAGTATTTCAATTACATTATTTGTTTAGTTCTATACATAAAGGGTAACTTATTCACAAATGCGTGAGTGCAGGCGTGTGAGGCAGTATGTCTGGCCTCACACTTTGTTATTCACACTTGCGTGAGAAGTATTCAAGCACATTGCGTATTTGGTTCTATACATGAGAACTGATATAGTTACTAAGTGCAAAAAAGTGGATACAATCTTAATATGTCGGCTATCTTGCCATTAGAGATGAAGTGTTGTGCCATTTCACACACAGTGTGCTTGGACCTGTCCCTAAAAGGTTCTATCTTCACACAGTCGAGGACGTAGTGTTCAAGTGTGTGGCCATATGTCTGGCCACATACTTTACATTTAGTTTTGTTTACATCTGCTTGAGGAACATACTGCCAAAGGTACTTATATCCTAACCTTAATCTAGCGGTTACAACATCTTGTAATCTAGTGATCTTGTTACTTGCTCCATATACATGTTTCACTTGATACATCTCATCATGGTAAACTATGGATCGACTAGTGCCTGTTTGCATTTGCCTACTTGCGTCAAATTAATGAATAATTTCTTTCCTAATTACAGTTTTAAGGGTTCTTTTTGACAGTCCCAAATTGTATTCAACGGTGTCTTTGTTAGACGCGAGTTTGGCGAGGGCATCAACTCTGTCATGTTTTATGAGGCCTACAAGGTACGCATATTTAGAGACAAGAGCGTGGCAACAGGTTGAGGGTGTCAAGGGCAAGTAGTGAGGGTAGAGAGTCAGTGATGATGAGACTGTCAGTGACAGTGGTTTCAATAGATTATAGCTGTGAGTATGGCAGCCTAATTAAGTTTGTAGAGTGGATGCAGTTGTTAATTCTAACTCCTTTCTCGATTATATTGCCCTCAGGTTGAGTCACAACTAGCACTTCAGTGTGGGTTGTGGGGAAGTGGGCAGTGTGGGTTGTGGGGAATGGGCAGTGTGAGTTGTGGGGAGTGGTCAGTGGGTTGTGGGGTGGACAGTGTGGGTTGTGGACAGTGTGGGGAAGTGGGCATTGTAGGATGTAGGGAGAGTGGGCAATGCGGGCTGTGGGAGATGGGCAGTGTGGGTTGTGGGCAGCGTGGGATGTGGGGAGAGTGGGCAGTGTGGGTTGTGGGGAGAATGGGCAGTGTGGGATGTCGGGAGAGTGAACAGTGTGGTTTGTAGGAAAAGTGGGCAGTGTGGGATGTCGGAGAGTGGTCAGTGTGCGTTGTGGAGAGAGTGAACAGTTTGGGTTGTAGGGAGAGTGGGCAGTGTGGGTTGTGGGGAGTGTGGACAGATAATCAGGTTGGTAGACAGACAGACAGGTGGATGTGTATATTGTTGGGATAGATTTATGGACAATATAATATTCATGTTTTATCTCTTCTTTTGTTCATGTTCCTTGTATTTCTTTTTCCTCACCTTCTCTGCCTCGTGAATTTAATGTGTGTAGTCATGGAAACTAAGTAAAAAATAATAATAATAATAATAATAATAATAATAATAATAATAATAATAATAATAATAATGACGAGAACAATGATAACAAGGATAATAATGATAATATAATACCATCATCATCTCTCACCAACAGATGAAGGCAGCAACACACAGACAGGCTCTTTGTTTTACAACATGTCTGGAACAGCTGATGAACACGTGCTGGGGGCGTGGTTACACGTGCGAGGGGGCAGGGGCTAAGCTCTCTACTCAGTCCTCCAGGGTCCTTGTTTACCTCCTCCACGCTCATGGCCACGCCCACCTCACCTGTCCATGACCATCTCCATCAGCCTGGCAGGCAGGTAAGAAGACAGGAGTAGAAAGGAGTGTGAGGAGTAGAGAGGGGGTGTGTGAAAGGAGGAGTAGGAAGGGAGAGGGAAGAAGGAGGAAATGAGAGGAAGAAGGAGGAGGGAGAGAGAAGGTGAAGGGGGAAGAAGAGTGAGGGAGTAGAGTGGGGTGGTAGGGAGAATTGAGGTGGGAGAGTAACTGGGATGTAATTTCTCCATTTTTGTTTTGTTCCAGTTTTCCGTTTTTTCAGCGTTATAGGCGACCCGTGAATCACGTAGATCGAGAAGAAATGTTTGCAATAAATAACAATAATTAATTGATCCTCTACTGTAGAGTCGATGGGTCAGTTTACTAAGTCTGCCGCGCAGGGCCGATGAGCCAGTATAGCAGCCACACTCTCATGTTCCATGCATTACATCATATACTCTACGTATATCTCATTGACTGAGTATTGCTTGTTTGCATTCCATTCTTCGATTGTTTAGTATTTCATTGACCGAATCCAATGACGTTATAAAACGCCACTGTTAGAATCATTATAATATGCCCTCCACCTATCCACTTGATCCACCCTCCCTGCCACCACTGGTGGGGGAGAGGCGAAGTATTCATCAGTATAACTAAGTTTCTATAATAATTTTACACTTTCTGATGATCACAACTTACTCTATAACCCATGCCATATTTCGTAGTTGTATCGGCAACTCACAGTATTTGTTTACTATTTCTTTCAATAAATCGACAAAACAACTACCTGTGTGTATCATAGCTGGACGGCTTCTAGTTTCATAATATCACTTTGTTAAGGATATTGTGATATTAGAAGCCGTCCAGCAAATGTATAGAGCAACAAAGATAATACCTTCACTACGTAACAAACCCTGTGAAGAGAGGTTGGAGGAATTAGACTTGTTTTCATTAAAGAAGCGTCGACTCTGGGGTAGATTAATCGAATGTTTAAAATAATCAAAGGTTCAACCAAACAAACTATTTATACTTAATGATAATTTTACCATTACGAGAAGTAAATGAATGAAGCTAAGATACCGACAGGTACAATTAGACTCAACAAATATTTTCCACTAATGACATTGTTAGAGTGGAATAGGCACCAGTTTCAATTAATCAAAACAATACGATTAACACTTTCAAAAACACCTCGATCGGTACTTCTCTGACGAAGATATTCACATTTTTTTGAAGGACAGACCTCCTCGAATGGACCTAAGGGTCTGTGTTTCTATGTAAATCTATGTGTATCTCAACAGATACGTCATACATACTTCTTCTTGTAGGAGCTTCCATCTGTTTCTTGTTTTCTCAATAATATGATTGGCTCCAAGTCATATGACGCCAGTGTAGCATTGTCCCCAAGATCTTAGTATTTTGGCCTAAGCCTCCGGATCAAGTTTATTATGACAATATACAGGTAAGTACAAATATTCTTAGCATTTAGAGTCATCATAATAATTGACATTAATCCAATTATTACTACAAAAATACTACACTCATAACTGGAAATTACTCTACTCATTTAAGGACCTTACGATACTCAAAACTGTTCTTGTGTCTCGTGACGACCCGTCTGGACTCTATTACTACCACAACCATACTACAAGAATGGAAGTGAGACACATTCGTGGTTTATCACTGGCAATACCTCCGCTTGCCTTTGATAGTTGTATAAACTAGCCTTGCCCATTTAGTGATTTTCTTTCATCATACGCTCAACTTTTATGCTATGTAATACGTAACTT
>NW_024752637.1:0-17098 GCF_018991925.1 Homarus americanus
AAATATGTAACTGCATATTTTCAGTCTTCTGGCTGCCAAGCTCTTTCAATAAACCGTTAATTATTATTATTATTATTATTATTTATATGTTGGCCCATACCAACTCACTCCCCTGAACCCTCCTCCCCACCTGACTATCAACAAGTTCTTGCCATAAGGTACTATCTCATTTGGCAAAGGAATGGAACCAGTGATGAATAGTGGTGAACAGTGCTTAACTCAGTGAAAAACAACTCGGCAGTTGAGTCTTACCCAAGCTAGCTAACCACCTTCACACAGTGAGGTCCCAGGTACCCGGTTATACTTCCCCTGAGACTCCACGATAGAGAGGCCTGGGACCACACCTCACCCACTGGAATGAGTGAGTCATGTCGACCACGTGGTGTCCCCAAGATGCTACGACAACACGTAGTGAATGTTTTGCTACAGCATCATCATGTGAATTTCCTCATAACACCATCTGTGAGGTAACTGCTACATCATCAGGCCCCTCATAACGCCATCTGTGAGGGAGTTACTACACTACGTGTCTGGTGTTCAACATCTCACCTTACATGATCTACGCATGCAAACATTAATCTGTATGTTCACTGTGTGCTCCTTCACCTTTCTCTAATGAGGGCTTTTGTTAAACCACCAATTTATGATGTACTAAGTCATTTGTGTCCAATGTATACTTTCGAAAAGCCCTTGTTTGGGGAAGGTAGGAGAGAGTAGTCGTCATTATTGTCCAAGCCACATTATTTATTTCTATATATAAGTAATGCAGGCTGGTTTTTAAATACCTCAATCCACTAACGGTGCTGTTTGTATATTAAGAAATACCGAAGCCATACAGTACAACACCAGCGAATATGAAGTATCACTGTAACCGGCAACTGTTACTCACTCATACCTGCATACATATAGAGAGTCTTTACAGAATGATAGCAGACACGAGGAAGACGAACAACAAGAGGAGAAGAGTTAGAAGAAAATCAACTTCAAGCTAAGAAGAAGAATACCAAGACATTTCCTCCAAACAAGAAAACAACACACACACAATCAAGCCGACCAAACACTGAGAAACTATGGCGGAACCCAACATGCACCGGACGCTTGACCTGACTCTATCCTGCCGCATCCAGGCGAGTTGCTGCTTAAAGTCCCTCACGCAAGCGCTGTTTAGCCACTGCACCTATTCTATCCTCCTAAAATTCACTTCAATCCCCCCTGCCACTAGCATGTTATGTATGTATGTATGTATGTATGTATGTATGTATGTATGTATGTATGAATGAATGATAACTGCAACTTTGCGTATTAAAACTCATTACTCTTACCGAAGTAATATAGTGCGTGGTTATGTTATGTCATGTTAGGATAGATTATAAACTACATTGGGTTACATTTCGTGAGGTTCGGTGACGCTACAGGAAGTTAGGTGAGGTACCTGGAGGTTAGGTGAATGTTGACTGACTGACTGACTGACAATTATGAAAGTACCAAATTATCGTCACACACGTCAACCTATACCATACCAGTTAATGTCCAGGAATTGAGAGGATCATGTTATTGGATATAGTTTCAACGATTTACTCAGTGTCTAACCAACTCTTTAGCGATTTAAATGTGGACCTAAAATTAGGTCCGTATATTTGTTTGTCGTGGTGGTGGTGGTGGTGTGCGCCCGTCCATCAGGTTGATTAACCACCAAAACCATAAAGGGTGCGGCCCTGCCGTTTCAGGGCATACACCACATCCATGGCGGTGACGGTCTTCCTTTTTGCGTGCTCGGTGTAGGTGACGGCGTCACGGATGACGTTCTCCAGAAACACCTTGAGGACGCCGCGGGTCTCCTCGTAGATGAGGCCGGATATACGTTTAACACCTCCACGCGGAGCTAGACGACGAATGGCGGGCTTGGTGATACCCTGGATGTTGTCACGAAGCACCTTACGATGACGCTTGGCGCCACCCTTTCCAAGTCCCTTGCCTCCTTTGCCTCGTCCAGTCATGTTGTTGTGGTTGCTACTACAGGTGGTCCTGGTGTGGCTTCGCCCACGGTTTGGTGGGAGTAGGTGGCGTGCTGCACGTAGTTCATCCAAAGGCGTAGCCAGGATGACGACGGCGGCACTGTGGGGCTGCACGAGGTGGCCACTGAGGTGGAGAATGTCTGTATATAAGCCCGCCCGCCTGCCGGGCCGCCCAGCAATCTCAAAGGCCCTACAACACGCTGCAACACAACACAACAAGTCCGTCATAATTCACACGGACTCGAAATCGGCCATGCAAGCGCTGCAACACAGTCAACCAAGAGACAACGTCCACATCATCACCTCGATCCTCGCACAGCTACAGGAATTCCAAAGCCAAAACCGACCAGTCGTCTTACACTGGATTCCCAGTCATGTAGGGATCGGAGGAAACGACGTGGCAGACGAAGCAGCCAAAGCAGCTACACGCTCCAGTAGCGTACACATCCAAGTTCCAGCAAGTGTGCAACAGATCAAGAATCACCTCAGAAAGACTACCAAGCTCCACATCAAAAAGAGCTTCCTTCACGCACTCAACGCTGGTTCCCAATCAGCCAAATGGTACCTGGCGGCCACAAAGGGGGAACCACCTTTCGCAGACAAGAAAACTCCAAGACAAACCCAAGTCAGCCTTCACCGACTACGACTAGGGTACAAGTGCTCCTGGCAGATGATCGGAAATGACGTCACGGAATGCACCTACTGTCAGGAGCCAGCAGCCAACCCACTTGAACACTATCTCCTCGATTGCGAGGTCACACAAAGCTTCCGAAACAGAACTCAAATCTCCCAAGAAACACACACAACACCAGCGGCCACTCTAACCCGAAAGGCCCATACAGACCACATTCACCACCTACTCCGGGTCATCACACGATACCTACCACCCAGATAGCTTATCAAGCATCCTCTCCCAGCAAGTGCGGACCCCAGTTCGGGGGGCGCGCCACTCCGAAGCTGACCACGTCCAAGAGTGGGGGCTGGTGGTAAGCGTCCACTGATCGGGGGTCCGCTCACACTTGCAACCTGCAGTATCCCTCCAATCTGTAGGTGGGACCACCTCCAATCCCAATCCGGTCTGGCTGCTCCTGGAGCTCCAGCCGGAACCACCAAACGGGCCGCCTATAGGCAAAGGCCCGTGTCGGACTACGGTCCGACAATCTATACAACACCAACAACAACCGGGCCGCCCGTATTGACTATTTCGTCGTCGAGATGGCCCGTACTAAACAGACTGCCCGCAAGTCCACTGGAGGCAAGGCTCCACGGAAGCAGCTTGCCACCAAGGCAGCTCGCAAGTCCGCCCCAGCCACCGGTGGTGTCAAGAAGCCCTATCGTTACAGGCCCGGAACCGTCGCCCTTCGTGAGATCCGTCGTTACCAGAAGAGCACAGAGCTACTCATCAGGAAGCTGCCCTTCCAGCGCCTGGTGCGTGAGATCGCCCAGGATTTCAAGACTGACCTGCGCTTCCAGTCGTCTGCCGTCATGGCTCTGCAGGAAGCCTCTGAGGCTTACCTGGTGGGTCTTTTCGAGGACACCAACCTGTGTGCCATTCACGCCAAGCGCGTTACCATCATGCCCAAGGACATCCAGCTGGCCCGGCGCATCCGCGGAGAGCGTGCTTAAGTCCTCTTCCTTGGGGGAAAACAAAAAGCACAACAAAACTCTACCAGACATTTATAACTCGCCCTTTCTCAGGCCAAAGAACTGTTCTCTCTAAAGATAATTTTCACAGACAACGAAATGCTAAGGTCGGAGAGTCATACTTGGCGTTACCCAAATCGTTTAACGGTAAGCGGGTACATTCAAAAGAGGCTAATGGTTAAAAATATCGGACCCGGAGGTGGGTGGGTGCAACAAACAAGAGCTAGTAACAAATAAATATATAAAGAATAAGTAAGTAAAGAAATAAATAAAATAAAAGAACATACAATAAAATAAAATAAAATTTTTTTTTACATGAAATAGGCATGCTGCAAACAAGAAATGAAGCCCAAACACACTCCATGTATGTCACTTTGCAGTGGGTGTAAAAGTACTCCACGCAGAATTTATTTATTTATTTATTATGTTTTGATTTAGTCCTGTTTCTACGCCAATAGAGAATGCAGATTATTATAATTTTATTTTTTTTATTTCCCTCTCAATATATCACTGTCGGTAACTGTCTCTTTAACATGTAACTGTGGCTCCGATGGAGCCGATTAAGTTGTAGTAGTGGGATGGCGTGTTTGTTGTGCACAAGTAACCTCTTACTTGGAAGAGGTGTACTTGGTGACAGCCTTGGTGCCCTCAGACACGGCATGCTTGGCCGTCTACTCCGGCAACAAGAGCTGGTTGTGCTGCTCCTGGTTTCTGACGGTAATGGTGAGCGTCGTTGTAAACAGGCGGGAAGCCCGGAAGATGCGCCTGAAGATGTCGTTCATGAAAGAGTTCATGATGACAGAATTGGAGAATTTCAAAATGGGCACTTGCTTCAGCACCTGTAGAGATGCAGATGCTGTAGCTTCTTCCTCCTGGCAGCTTCTTCTTGTCACCCTGGGCAATGGCCTTCTGGGCCTTTCCAGCCTTCTTGGCAGCCTTTCCGGAAGTTTTGGGAGGCATGGCGGCACAGTTACTCGTGGCGCGGAGCGAGAGAATTGAAAACTGGCCCGACTAACTTTTCCTTATATACCGAGCGGGCCGCTCAGGATCAGACTGGCTGCAGCTACGGCTCTCTTACATTGGTTGGGTCCGCGAGACGGCCACCTGGCCTGATCCTGAGCTTGGTATAAAAGACCAAGGTGGTGGGCGGAAATTTAACTCCTATCACGAAAAGCAGCAGCAGCAACATGTCAGGACGCGGCAAGGGAGGCAAAGTGAAGGGCAAGTCAAAGTCCCGTTCTAGCAGGGCCGGACTCCAGTTCCCCGTGGGTAGAATCCACCGTCTCTTGCGTAAGGGCAACTATGCTGAGCGCGTTGGTGCAGGTGCCCCTGTGTACCTTGCAGCCGTCATGGAGTACCTGGCAGCAGAAGTGCTCGAGCTGGCCGGTAACGCCGCCCGCGACAACAAGAAGACCTGCATTATCCCGCGTCATCTTCAGCTTGCCATTCGCAATGACGAGGAGCTGAACAAGCTCCTGTCTGGAGTCACCATTGCCCAAGGGGGTGTCCTTCCTAACATCCAAGCTGTGCTCCTCCCCAAGAAGACAGAGAAGAAATAAGAACCCAAGGTTCGTTCACACAAGACAACCTAACCAAACAGGCTCCTTTCGGAGCCACAGGATATCACTTAAAGAGAGAAATATACGACATCAACGTTTTGCAGGATAACACTCTGTGGAAATTGAGTGTAAATGTTTTAGAATGGTGTAGATGTGAAGGGCGGTTGTGGGGGCCTGGGGTGGGGGACTGAAACGGGACTTAGAAGGGCGCAAGAAGCAGCAGCAGCCAGGGAGGCGACCTTATTTTCAGTCAGGTTCATACACAAAGAAATACATCAGATTCATTGACAGTACAGTACACATTTACCAGTGTGGGCTAGCCAATTTGGGATAAAGAGCAAGAATGTAATGTCCTCAATGAAGTAATGACATAGTTCAAGATACAATAAGTGAGGTGGCCTGAAGTCTTTGACAGTGTCCCATTCAAGAATATAGTAGTGCTTTAAAGGTGTATCACCAAGTTTACATGCTGAGTGTTCCGGTATGGGTACAGCGTTACTAACTAGCCAGATGTGTCTGTATCCTAACCTAATTCTGGCCACGACTACATCACACAGGCAGGCAGGAGCAAGTTGTTTGGACACTCTTCCTAGCCCCCTTGGTCCCTGTTCACCTACCTACTGTAGCAGTAAGTAGGTACCTGTTGTAAATCGAAAGGTTGCCAATTCGTAATCATGGAAAGTTGATTGAGCTTCTAAACTTGAACTGACATAATCCGAGGAGTGGTGATCCGAGGATCACAGACACTATCTCTCCCACTACAAATCCCTTCCTAACCTCCTGCTCCTTCCTATGTCCTCCCAAAATTGAACCATGCTATCGCAAAGGTAATAATACAGGTAGAGACAACAACATATTTTCCTATTGTCTTATTATATATTAATAACAGAAACGCTGCCGCCATCCCGGAGGCTTTACATCGTCTCACTGTTCATTCCCTCCACAATTCTTCCTCTTACTTCTTCTTCTTCTTCTTCTTCTTCTTCTTCTTCTTCTTCTTCTTCTTCTTCTTCTTCTTCCATCAATACTTTATTAACGGTGTATGTAAGTTTCACCATGTTTTGCACTACAGCGGTAGAGCAAAGTATATTTTGTTAGCAATAAACCAAAAGCATATTTTATGGCCTAATCATCACTACAGAGAACACCACCCATAAAGCATGATACTAGTAGACCACAAAAACTGCTATAAACCCCCAAAGCATATTTTATTGCCTAATCATCACTACATAGAACACCACTCATAAAGCATGATACTATTAGACCACAAACTGCTATAAACCCCAATAATATACTATACTAGTGACTCTAATTGTGTTACCCAATATTATACGAAATAATACTATAAAACATAATAATAAACACACTAATAGTGTATATTAGTTGAATGCACAATCTGATGAGAAGTCAAAAAAAAAAAAAAAAAAAATAGCAACAACCTAGAAAGAGTGTAGAGTATTTTTGTGCAAACTATTATACTAGTAGATGGTCTAAGATAACTGTATGTGAAGGAAAAGGTGTGCTCCCCACTCAAACTTTCTTTTTATGAAATCTCCTACTCCCCAGCTGAGCGGTACGCCCAATGGGAAACAAAACGTGGCACATAACACGCCGCCCGCCAGCTCTGGCTCGGTGAATAGGAATCAGTAATCGGGCGGAGTATAAACAACACCGCCGCCAATGTGCTCCTCCCATCTCTGAGGAAATCTGGCGGGCAACTTAGTATTATATTAGCATGTAATAATAATAACAATAATAATAATAATAATACTACTACTACTAATAATAATAATAATAATAATAATATTAATAATAATAATATTAATAATAATAACATGCAATTTCATTTTATAACACATACTAACAAAATAGTGTATAGCCTACTATACTTAACTATAATAGGTTAGGTTGCGTAGGAGGATCTAAAAAGTACAGTAGTATACACACACACACACACACACACACACACACACACACACACACACATACATATAGACAACAAACTAAATTAGAAACCACACGTCAGTGAAGTTATCAAATCCTCCAGTTTCCCTCTCCACCTCCTACGCCGACTCAAGTCCCTCGGTGGTCCTGCACACGAGCTCCTCAGTGTTTACACAACATTCATACTTCCCAAGCTCACCTATGCCTCCTCCACCTGGTCTTCCTCCCTAAATGCCACACAACGTAAACACCTCGAAAAAGTGCAAAAGAGGCCATGCAAGATTATTCTCTACCCTTCCTACTCCACATATCAAGAAGCGCTCAACACACTGACCCTTTAGACTCTCACTGACCATCACCACGACCTCATCTGCAAATTTGGTAAGAAGCTTCTACACCATCCCCGACACCGGCTCCTACTACCACCTGAGATCCCTAGTCCGAGAATTGCTCTTCGACACCACAACCGCATCCAGCCCAGCCCATACGTGCACGAACTGATCGCTATAAGAACAGCCCAGTCCCAACCATTGTAAAAATTATCGATAACTTGTAATAAATCAGTGTACTCACTCCCAGTAAACACTACTCCTTGCACTGTCACTATGTTGAAATGAACTGTAGTTTGAGCTTTTCCCCAGCTA
This sequence comes from Homarus americanus, assembly GCF_018991925.1. Taxonomy (NCBI): domain Eukaryota; kingdom Metazoa; phylum Arthropoda; class Malacostraca; order Decapoda; family Nephropidae; genus Homarus; species Homarus americanus. The sequence goes on from NW_024752637.1 coordinate 7,807, forward strand.
GTTATTATATGTCTTATTTGTGTCACTCATGTTACTTGTATATTATTTGTAATTCGTAACCCATTCCCCAAATATGTAACTGTATATTTTCAGTCTTCTGGCTGCCAAGCTCTTTCAATAAACCGTTAATTATTATTATTATTATTATTATTATTTATATGTTGGCCCATACCAACTCACTCCCCTGAACCCTCCTCCCCAGCCGGACTATCAACAAGTTCTTGCCATAAGGTACTATCTCATTTGGCAAAGGAATGGAACCAGTGATGAATAGTGGTGAACAGTGCTTAACTCAGTGAAAAACAACTCGGCAGTTGAGTCTTACCCAAGCTAGCTAACCACCTTCACACAGTGAGGTCCCAGGTACCCAGTTATACTTCCCCTGAGACTCCACGATAGAGAGGCCTGGGACCACACCTCACCCACTTGAATGAGTGAGTCATGTCGACCACGTGGTGTCCCCAAGATGCTACGACACCACGTAGCGAATGTTTTGCTACAGCATCATCATGTGAATTTCCTCATAACACCATCTGTGAGGTAACTGCTACATCATCAGGCCCCTCATAACGCCATCTGTGAGGGAGTTACTACACTACGTGTCTGGTGTTCAACATCTCACCTTACATGATCTACGCGTGCAAACATTAATCTGTATGTTCACTGTGTGCTCCTTCACCTTTCTCTAATGAGGGCTTTTGTTAAACCACCAATGTATGATGTACTAAGTCATTTGTGTCCAATGTATACTTTCGAAAAGCCCTTGTTTGGGGAAGGTAGGAGAGAGTAGTCGTCAGTATTGTCCAAGCCACATTATTTATTTCTATATATAAGTAATGTAGGCTGGTTTTTAAATACCTCAATCCCCTAACGGTGCCGTTTGTATATTAAGAAATACCGAAGCCATACAGTACAACACCAGCGAATATGAAGTATCACTGTAACCGGCAACTGTTACTCACTCATACCTACATACATATATAGAGTCTTTACAGAATGATAGCAGACACGAGGAAGACGAACAACAAGAGGAGAGTTAGAAGAAAATCAACTTCAAGCTAAGAAGAAGAATACCAAGACATTTCCTTCAAACAAGAAAACAACACACACAATCAAGCCGACCAAACAATGAGAAACCATGGCGCAACCCAACACGCACCGGATGCTTGACCTGACTCTGTCCTGCCGCATCCAGGCGAGTTGCTGCTTAAAGTCCCTCACGCAAGCGCTGTTTAGCCACTGCACCTATTCTCTCCTCCTAAAATTCACTTCAATCCCCACTGTCAATAGCATGTTATGTATGTATGAATGATAACTGCAACTTTGCGTATTAAAACTCATTACTCTTACCGAAGTAATATAGTGCGTGGTTATGTTATGTCATGTTAGAATAGATTATAAACTACATTGGGTTACATTTCGTGAGGTTCGGTGACGTTACAGGAAGTTAGGTGAGGTACCTTGAGGTTAGGTGAATGTTAACTGACTGACAATTATTAGGAAGTGGTTCCAACTCGTGCATGCACCTCCTATACTCATACCACAAGTCCAGAATTAGAGAGGAACATGTTATTGGATTTATTTTCAACGATTTACTCAGTGTCTAACCAACTCTTTAGCGATTTAAATGTGGACCTAAAATTAGGTCCGTATATTTCTTTGTCGTGGTGGTGTTGGTGGTGGTGGTGGTGTGCGCCCGTCCATCAGGTTGATTAACCACCAAAACCATAAAGGGTGCGCCCCTGCCGTTTTAGGGCATACACCACATCCATGGCGGTGACGGTCTTCCTTTTTGCGTGCTCGGTGTAGGTGACGGCGTCACGGATGACGTTCTCCAGAAACACCTTGAGGACGCCGCGGGTCTCCTCGTAGATAAGGCCGGATATACGTTTAACACCTCCACGCCGAGCTAGACGACGAATGGCGGGCTTGGTGATACCCTGGATGTTGTCACGAAGCACCTTACGATGACGCTTGGCGCCACCCTTTCCAAGTCCCTTGCCTCCTTTGCCTCGTCCAGTCATGTTGTTGTGGTTGCTACTACAGGTGGTCCTGGTGTGGCTTCGCCCACGGTTTGGTGGGAGTAGGTGGCGTGCTGTGGACGCAGCGGTAGTATCGTTCATCCAAGGCCGTCCCTCCCTCTTGGAGGTGGGGCGTAGCTTGCGGATGACGCATGCGGAACTCGTGGCCAATGAGGTGGCCACTGAGGTGGAGAATGTCTGTATATAAGCCCGCCCGCCTGCCGGGCCGCCCGTATTGACTATTTCGTCGTCGAGATGGCCCGTACTAAACAGACTGCCCGCAAGTCCACTGGAGGCAAGGCTCCACGGAAGCAGCTTGCCACCAAGGCAGCTCGCAAGTCCGCCCCAGCCACCGGTGGTGTCAAGAAGCCCCATCGTTACAGGCCCGGAACCGTCGCCCTTCGTGAGATCCGTCGTTACCAGAAGAGCACAGAGCTGCTCATCAGGAAGCTGCCCTTCCAGCGCCTGGTGCGTGAGATCGCCCAGGATTTCAAGACTGACCTGCGCTTCCAGTCGTCTGCCGTCATGGCTCTGCAGGAAGCCTCTGAGGCTTACCTGGTGGGTCTTTTCGAGGACACCAACCTGTGTGCCATTCACGCCAAGCGCGTTACCATCATGCCCAAGGACATCCAGCTGGCCCGGCGCATCCGCGGAGAGCGTGCTTACGTCCTCTTCCTTGGGGAAAAACAAAAAGCACAACAAAACCTACCAGACATCTATAACTCGGCCCTTCTCAGGGCCAAAGAACTGTTCTGAAGATAATTTTCATGACAATCGAAATGGTTGGTGGTCGGAGAGCGTTATTTTCGGTTACCCAAATCGCCTAACGGTAAGTTGGTAACATTCGTGGAGGTACGATTGTATAGTAGGTCATCAATTCGGGAGGTGGGTGGGTGCAACAAACAAGAGCTAGTAACAAATAAATATATAAAGAATAAGTAAGTAAAGAAATAAATAAAATAAAAGAACATACAATAAAATAAAATAAAATTTTTTTTTACATGAAATAGGCATGCTGCAAACAAGAAATGAAGCCCAAACACACTCCATGTATGTCACTTTGCAGTGGGTGTAAAATTACTCCACGCAGAATTTATTTATTTATTTATTATGTTTCGATTTAGTCCTGTTTCTACGCCAATAGAGAATGCAGATTATTATAATTTTATTTTTTTTATTTCCCTCTCAATATATCACTGTCGGTAACTGTCTCTTTAACATGTAACTGTGGCTCCGATGGAGCCGATTAAGTTGTAGTAGTGGGATGGCGTGTTTGTTGTGCACAAGTAACCTCTTACTTGGAAGAGGTGTACTTGGTGACAGCCTTGGTGCCCTCAGACACGGCATGCTTGGCCAGTTCACCGGGCAACAAGAGTCGGACAGCTGTCTGGATTTCCCGACTTGTAATGGTGGAGCGTTTGTTGTAGTGCGCCAGGCGGGAAGCCTCGGCAGCGATGCGCTCGAAGATGTCGTTCACGAAAGAGTTCATGATGGACATAGCTTTGGAGGAGACTCCTGTGTCGGGGTGCACTTGCTTCAGTACCTTGTAGATGTAGATGCTGTAGCTTTCCTTCCTCCTGCGCTTCTTCTTCTTGTCACCCTTGGCAATGGCCTTCTGGGCCTTTCCAGCCTTCTTGGCAGCCTTTCCGGAAGTTTTGGGAGGCATGGCAGCACAGTTACTCGTGGCGCGGAGCGAGAGAATTGAAAACTGGCCCGACTAACTTTTCCTTATATACCGAGCGGGCCGCTCAGGATCAGACTGGCTGCAGCTACGGCTCTCTTACATTGGTTGGGTCCGCGAGACGGCCACCTGGCCTGATCCTGAGCTTGGTATAAAAGACCAAGGTGGCGGGCGGAAATTTAACTCCTATCAAGAAAAGCAGCAGCAGCAACATGTCAGGACGCGGCAAGGGAGGCAAAGTGAAGGGCAAGTCAAAGTCCCGTTCTAGCAGGGCCGGACTCCAGTTCCCCGTGGGTAGGATCCACCGTCTCTTGCGTAAAGGCAACTATGCTGAGCGTGTTGGTGCAGGTGCCCCTGTGTACCTTGCAGCCGTCATGGGGTACCTGGCAGCAGAAGTGCTCGAGCTGGCCGGTAACGCCGCCCGCGACAACAAGAAGACCCGCATTATCCCGCGTCATCTTCAGCTTGCCATTCGCAATGACGAGGAGCTGAACAAGCTCCTGTCTGGAGTCACCATTGCCCAAGGGGGTGTCCTTCCTAACATCCAAGCTGTGCTCCTCCCCAAGAAGACAGAGAAGAAATAAGAACCCAAGGTTCGTTCACACAAGACAACCTAACCAAACAGGCTCCTTTCGGAACCACAGGATATCACTTAAAGAGAGAAATATACGACATCAACGTTTTGCAGGATAACACTCTATTTTACGTGTAATTAGCATAGTATTGTGGAAATAGAGTGAAATTGATTTTGAATGTTGTAGATGTGAAGGGGTACTGCGGGGGCCTGGGGTGGGGGACTTAAACGGGACTTAGAAGGGCGCAAGAAGCAGCAGCAGCAGCCAGGGAGGCGACCTTATTTTCAGTCAGGTTCATACACAAAGAAATACATCAGATTCATTGACAGTACAGTACACATTTACCAGTGTGGGCTAGCCAATTTGGGATAAAGAGCAAGAATGTAATGTCCTCAATGAAGTAATGACATAGTTCAAGATACAATAAGTGAGGTGGCCTGAAGTCTTTGATGACAGTGTCCCATTCAATAATATAGTGCTTTAAAGGTGTATCACCAAGTTTACATGCTGAGTGTTCCGGTATGGGTACAGCGTTACTAACTAGCCAGATGTGTCTGTATCCTAACCTAATTCTGGCCACGACTACATCACACAGGCAGGCAGGAGCAAGTTGTTTGGACACTCTTCCTAGCCCCCTTGGTCCCTGTTCACCTACCTACTGTAGCAGTAAGTAGGTACCTGTTGTAAATCGAAAGGTTGCCAATTCGTATTCAGGGAAAGTTGTTGGAGCTTCTAAACTTGAACTGACACAATCCGAGGAGTGGTGACCCGAGGATCACAGACACTATCTCTCCCACTACAAATCCCTTCCTAACCTCCTGCTCCTTCCTATGTCCTCTCAAAATTGAACCATGCTATCGCAAAGGTAATAATACAGGTAGAGACAACAACATATTTTCCTATTGTCTTATTATATATTAATAACAGAAACGCTGCCGCCATCCCGGAGGCTTTACATTGTCTCACTGTTCATTCCCTCCACAATTCTTCTTCTTCTTCTTCTTCTTCTTCTTCTTCTTCTTCTTCTTCTTCTTCTTCTTCTTCTTCTTCTTCTTCTTCTTCTTCTTCTTCTTCTTCTTCTTCCATCAATACTTTATTAACGGTGTATGTAAGTTTCACCATGTTTTGCACTACAGCGGTAGAGCAAAGTATATTTTGTTAGCAATAAACCAAAAGCATATTTTATGGCCTAATCATCACTACATAGAACACCACCCATAAAGCATGATACTAGTAGACCACAAAAACTGCTATAAACCCCCAAAGCATATTTTATTGCCTAATCATCACTACATAGAACACCACTCATAAAACATGATACTATTAGACCACAAACTGCTATAAACCCCAATAATATACTATACTAGTGACTCTAATTGTGTTACCCAATATTATACGAAATAATACTATAAAACATAATAATAAACACACTAATAGTGTATATTAGTTGAATGCACAATCTGATGAGAAGTCAAAAAAAAAAAAAAAAAAAATAGCAACAACCTAGAAAGAGTGTAGAGTATTTTTGTGCAAACTATTATACTAGTAGATGGTCTAAGATAACTGTATGTGAAGGAAAAGGTGTGCTCTCCACTCAAACTTTCTTTTTATGAAATCTCCTACTCCCCAGCTGAGCGGTACGCCCAATGGGAAACAAAACGTGGCACATAACCCGCCGCCCGCCAGCTCTGGCTCGGTGAATAGGAATCAGTAATCGGGCGGAGTATAAACAACACCGCCGCCAATGTGCTCCTCCCATCTCTGAGGAAATCTGGCAGGCAACTTAGTATTATATTAGCATGTAATAATAATAACAATAATAATAATAATAATAATAATACTACTACTACTACTACTACTAATAATAATAATAATAATAATATTAATAATAATAATATTAATAATAATAACATGCAATTTCATTTTATAACACATACTAACAAAATAGTGTATAGCCTACTATACTTAACTATAATAGGTTAGGTTGCGTAGGAGGATCTAAAAAGTACAGTAGTATACACACACACACACACACACACACACACACACACACACACACACACACACACACACACACACACACATACATATAGACAACAAACTAAATTAGAAACCACACGTCAGTGAAGTTATCAAAGCCTCCAGTTTCCGTCTCCACCTCCTACGCCGACTCAAGTCCCTCGGTGGTCCTGCACACGAGCTCCTCAGTGTTTACACAACATTCATACTTCCCAAGCTCACCTATGCCTCCTCCACCTGGTCTTCCTCCCTAAATGCCACACAACGTAAACACCTCGAAAAAGTGCAAAAGAGGCCATGCAAGATTATTCTCTACCCTTCCTACTCCACATATCAAGAAGCGCTCAACACACTGACCCTTTAGACTCTCACTGACCATCACCACGACCTCATCTGCAAATTTGGTAAGAAGCTTCTACACCATCCCCGACACCGGCTCCTACTACCACCTGAGATCCCTAGTCCGAGAATTGCTCTTCGACACCACAACCGCATCAAGCCCATACGTGCACGAACTGATCTCTATAAGAACAGCCCAGTCCCAACCATTGTAAAAATTATCGATAACTTGTAATAAATCAGTGTACTCACTCCCAGTAAACACTACTCCTTGCACTGTCACTATGTTGAAATGAACTGTAGTTTGAGCTTTTCCCCAGCTAGTTATTATATGTCTTATTTGTGTCACTCATGTTACTTGTATATTATTTGTAATTCGTAACCCATTCCCCAAATATGTAACTGTATATTTTCAGTCTTCTGTCTGCCAAGCTCTTTCAATAAACCGTTAATTATTATTATTATTATTATTATTATTTATATGTTGGCCCATACCAACTCACTCCCCTGAACCCTCCTCCCCAGCGGACTATCAACAAGTTCTTGCCATAAGGTACTATCTCATTTGGCCAAGGAATGGAACCAGTGATGAATAGTGGTGAACAGTGCTTAACTCAGTGAAAAACAACTCGGCAGTTGAGTCTTACCCAAGCTAGCTAACCACCTTCACACAGTGAGGTCCCAGGTACCCAGTTATACATCCCCTGAGACTCCACGATAGAGAGGCCTGGGACCACACCTCACCCACTTGAATGAGTGAGTCATGTCGACCACGTGGTGTCCCCAAGATGCTACGACACCACGTAGTGAATGTTTTGCTACAGCATCATCATGTGAATTTCCTCATAACACCATCTGTGAGGTAACTGCTACATCATCAGGCCCCTCATAACGCCATCTGTGAGGGAGTTACTACACTACGTGTCTGGTGTTCAACATCTCACCTTACATGATCTACGCGTGTAAACATTAATCTGTATGTTCACTGTGTGCTCCTTCACCTTTCTCTAATGAGGGCTTTTGTTAAACCACCAATGTATGTACTAAGTCAATTGTGTCCATTGTATACTTTCGAAAAGCCCTTGTTTGGGTTAGGTAGGAGAGAGTAGTCGTCATTATTGTCCAAGCCACATTATCTATTTCTATATATAAGTAATGTAGGCTGGTTTTTAAATACCTCAATCCCCTAACGGTGCCGTTTGTATATTAAGAAATACCGAAGCCATACAGTACAACACCAGCGAATATGAAGTATCACTGTAACCGGCAACTGTTACTCACTCATACCTACATACATATAGAGAGTCTTTACAGAATGATAGCAGACACGAGGAAGACGAACAACAAGAGGAGAAGAGTTAGAAGAAAATCAACTTCAAGCTAAGAAGAAGAATACCAAGACATTTCCTCCAAACAAGAAAACAACACACACAATCAAGCCGACCAAACACTGAGAAACCATGGCGGAACCCAACATGCACCGGACGCTTGACCTGACTCTATCCTGCCGCATCCAGGCGAGTTGCTGCTTAAAGTCCCTCACGCAAGCGCTGTTTAGCCACTGCACCTATTCTATCCTCCTAAAATTCACTTCAATCCCCCCCTGCCACTAGCATGTTATGTATGTATGTATGTATGTATGTATGTATGTATGAATGATTGATAACTGCAACTTTGTGTATTAAAACTCATTACTCTTACCGAAGTAATATAGTGCGTGGTTATGTTATGTCATGTTAGGATAGATTATAAACTACATTGGGTTACATTTCGTGAGGTTCGGTGACGCTACAGGAAGTTAGGTGAGGTACCTGGAGGTTAGGTGAATGTTGACTGACTGACTGACTGACAATTATTAGGAAGTGGTTCCAACACGTTCACACACAACCTATACTCATACTACAAGTCCAGAATTAGAGAGGATCATGTGATTGGATATATTTTCAACGATTTACTCAGTGTCTAACCAACTCTTTAGCGATTTAAATGTGGACCTAAAATTAGGTCCGTATATTTGTTTGTCGTGGTGGTGGTGGTGGTGTGCGCCCGTCCATCAGGTTGATTAACCACCAAAACCATAAAGGGTGCGGCCCTGCCGTTTCAGGGCATACACGACATCCATGGCGGTGACGGTCTTCCTTTTTGCGTGCTCGGTGTAGGTGACGGCGTCACGGATGACGTTCTCCAGAAACACCTTGAGGACGCCGCGGGTCTCCTCGTAGATGAGGCCGGATATACGTTTAACACCTCCACGCCGAGCTAGACGACGAATGGCGGGCTTGGTGATACCCTGGATGTTGTCACGAAGCACCTTACGATGACGCTTGGCGCCACCCTTTCCAAGTCCCTTGCCTCCTTTGCCTCGTCCAGTCATGTTGTTGTGGTTGCTACTACAGGTGGTCCTGGTGTGGCTTCGCCCACGGTTTGGTTGGAGTAGGTGGCGTGCTGTGGACGCAGCGGTAGTATCGTTCATCCAAGGCCGTCCCTCCCTCTTGGAGGTGGGGCGTAGCTTGCGGATGACGCATGCGGCACTCGTGGCCAATGAGGTGGCCACTGAGGTGGAGAATGTCTGTATATAAGCCCGCCCGCCTGCCGGGCCGCCCCTCATCACATCGCTCCTGAACGAAGAAGACCTCTCAACAAGACCTCCTGCTGGA
>NW_024752638.1:0-16735 GCF_018991925.1 Homarus americanus
CTGGAGACCTACACCTGGAGACCTACATCTGGAGACCTACACCTAGAGACCTACATCTGGAGGGCTTACGTACACAAGTTTTATGTGTGCACCAGGAAGGATCCAGATATAGTCCGGCTTTTCTCAGTGTCTGTAAATCTATTTTTGAAAATGTGTGTATGTGTGTGTGTATGTGTGTGTGTGTGTGTGTGTGTGTGTGTGTGTGTGTGCTACTAACGAATGATGACTGTCAAATATTACTCATGATTATCACTCGTATCATCATAAAGTCACAGTATTGGAGGAGACGGTGTTACGTGCGGCTGAATTATCCTGTTGGTGGGTAATTGGGGGAATTATCAACTTGTTGCTGCTATTTACTGAGTTATTATACCTGTCGGAGTTAATTAACCTTAACGGAGGTATTAAGATTATTTATATTCTTATAGTTTAGAGCTTACTGATTTTCATTGTTGTTATACACTTCTGTTAATGAATTGATACGTTTCCATTATATTTATCTAATTTATTTCAATCCTGTACTTAATAATCTGCTAAATGTATTTAAATTGTGTAGTGTTGGTTTTCGCTGTATCTTATCGTTCATGTCTGTAAATATCGTTAAATTATTATTTTGTATTACGTTGCGATTTTTTTTCTCGGTATAAATGGAAATTGTTGAATGAAAAATGAATAAAAGACAGTCTTAGTAATTTATGGTATAATTCGAAAAATGTTAAATGAACTGACTATATTGGAATATGATAAAATATGATAGAGAAAGATAAGAAAACAGACAGAAAGATATTGAGATAACCAAATAGACAGATAAACAATGAGAGGATATTTGAACCAAGATCTACAGTACGTCAAAGGCACTTCCTCCACCACCACTACCAAGAACACCACCCTCATCACCACCACCACCACCACCACCACCACCAATATCACTACCACCACTAATATCACTACCACCAACACCATCACCACCAGGAGAACAAAACACCATCACCACCAGGAGTATCACCGCCACCCCCAATACCACCATCACCACCACCATTATAACCACCACTACCAACCATCACCAACACCAACGTCACCATCACCACCAGGCGCCAACATAGCCTCAAGTGTAGCGAGCGCCTCATGGCCGCCGCCGCCGCATCTTTATCTTCCATATTTCCTTGGCCATAATCCCCGAGGCCGTTCCCAGTCGGTCTTGGCCCAGTTCCACCATCCTGCTAACACACACACACACACACATATGGTCCAGGCTTTCCGGCGAGTGTTTGTGTGGAACCTCCAGGATGACCGGAGAGAAGGTCATAAAGATTGGTCTGTATCTCAGTAGACGTTCTATAAGTTTACAGAGGATGACCTGAGACATTGTTTACAAGTTAAAGTATCACCAAATGTTCCAATGTTCTCTTAGGATGACTTGATAATTCATATGTTTATTTCATACTAAAGGAACTATGTCTACCTAATTATAATCTTATCCTCGTGGTTGGTTCAGGCTCTTAATCAGCTTAGTCTGTTCTTACAGGTGCCTTAACAGGGGAAAAAGAGAAGCCAAATTATACATTTATTTATAATGTCGTAGATATATGTCGATGTTACTATTTATAAACTGAGTATAATTCTGCTAGATTTAACCCAACTTAACCTAACCCAATCCCACCCAACCCAGGTAGTGTAAGGTAATTAATCAGCAGGTGAAAATATCAATTAGGTGGGCAAATCTTGTGTTATGCTTAATTTACGCTATTGACGTTTCTTCGACCTAGGGCTTTAATGAGAGACAAGCAGACGACGATAAGTAAATAAAATATAAATGGGAGAAACGATAAATGTTACAGGAAAATAAATACAAGAATAGGGTAAATAATGTTGATAGTTTTGAGAAATTACCTAACTTTTGCTCGACTGTGGGAAGCTTGAGAGAGGAAGTAGACAAATGGTGAACAAAGGGACAGAGGAAGTGGGAGAACAGACGTAACGGGAGGTGAGGAAACATGAACAAAAAATAACGGATGATAATGATGATGTGTGTTGCAATGACGTTAAGCTTTTCCTGTCTTAGGTGTATATGCGAGAGACAGACAGACACAGACAGACGCACACACACACAGAGAGAGAGAGAGAGAGAGAGAGAGAGAGAGAGAGAGAGAGAGAGAGAGAGAGAGAGAGAGAACAAGCAGACGAATAAAGAAAACAGAAGAAGCCCCAAAGAAGTAATGACTGACATAGAATAAAAGTAAATACTTAAAACAAACAGGAAAATGACATAAAAAGTAACAAAAAAGGAAATGGAAGAGTAAATAATAGAATGAATAAATAAATAAAACACTTGCATGATGGAGATATTTGTTAGGTTATATTATCTAGTTAGGAGGCGCTGGTGGGTGACCATCAAGAGATATACAGGTTGACAACCCTTTATCCGAAATTCCGAAAACCGAAAAGTTCTAAAAACCGAAAGTTTTTTGTGGGGCATTATTTTTTTTATTTTTTTTTTTTTTTACAGGGATTATTAGCCCAGCCAGGCACAGATCACTGACCCACATCGGGGCCTGGGGGGCGAAAATGTAATAGTAATAATAATTATAATAATAATAATTATTCATAGTAACTAAAATTTTTAATAATTATACACCAAAATAAAATAATAATGATTACAATAATAATAATAATAATAATAAAATATAATAATAATAATAATAAAATATAATAATAAAATTAATAATAATAATAATAACAATAATACTGTAATAATAAAATAATAATACAGTAAAGAAATACAAGAATGAAAAAAAGATCAAAAGTGAGAAACATGACCTAGACCTATGAATTATTATTATTATTATTATTTTTATTATATTTTAGACCCCCAGGCCCCAATGTGGGTCAGTGATCTATGCTCGGGTGGGCTAATACACATAAAAAAAACTAACCATTCTGAAAACCGAAAAATTCCGAAAACCGAAATGCCTCTGACCCCAAGGATTTCGGATAAAGGATTGTCAACCTGTACAACACCCTGGTGACGACGACGAGGATAAGGAGGAGTATACACCGAACTGTCACCGCTTACTAGATAATACTGACGTGTTCCTCTCTCTCTCTCCTACCCTACCTGACAGACACACTCCCTGACAGTCAAACATACACACTCCCTCACTCATATACGGTCTGGTTGGAAGGCGCCAAGATCGTCGGCTTTTCCAGCGTCTGTTGTTGTTGTTTTGGTTCTTCCGTTTCGTTTATCTTTTTAAGTATTATCTTTTATTGATGATTTTCTTCTTCTATTTGATCCTTTCTTTAATTTTTTACCTTTCTTTTTTATTTCCTTCTTTACCTCAATTTCTTCCTGTTTTGTCATTTTCTTCCCTCGGTTATTATTACTGTATTTCTTTGTTTCTTCTCTCATTTGTTATCCATTTTTCTTCGAATTTGTTTTTTCTTCTATATCAAATGCCATTGAGATTTGAAAATAATAATAATAATAATAATAATAATAATAATAATAATAACAACAATAATAATGAAGATAATAATAATAATAATAATAATAATAATAATAATAATAATAATAATAATAAAAAAGATAATAATAATAATAATAATAATAATAATAATAACAATAATAATGAAGATAATAATAATAATAATAATGAAGATAATAATAATAATAATAATAATAATAATAATAATAATAATAATAACAATAATAATGAAGATAATAATAATAAAGATAATAATAATAATAACAATAATAATGAAGATAATAATAATAATAATAATAATAATAATAATAATAATAATAACAATAATAATAATAATAATAATAATAATAATAATAATAATAATAATAAAAATAATAAAATAATAATAATAATAATAAAGAATAATAAAAAAGATAATAATAATAATATTAATAATAATAATAATAATAATAATAATAATAATAATAAAAATAATAAAATAATAATAATAATAATACAGAATAATAATAATAATAATAATAATAATAATAATAATAAAAATTATATTAACAACAATAATAATAATAATAATAATTATAATAATAATAATAAATACCTAACCTTCTAAACTCATTATAAATTCATATATTCATTTGATTGTATATTTTTATTTTTTCTACAGCTAATTGTACCTTGAAAAATTCTTTTATGTTCCGAGTGGCTGTCAGGTGCTCCGTCCTTCTCAGTCAAATTAACCGCGTTCTCTCCCCAACGTTCATCTTGCATTATTATAGTAGTGTTGACTTGTGTTCAGCGTTCTTCCTGCATTTGCCATCTCAATCTTTCCTCTCTTCTTTTTATTCACATTGTTTATGTCTCATCTTTCCCTCTCTATATTGACCGTCTTTCTCACCTCATTTTTCCCCCCTTTTCTTGTTTATTGTATATTTTTTCCTTTCTATCTTCGTCAACACTGTGGCGGCATCAGACCCGAACACACCCCTGACTTGTACAAGATGCAACACACCTGTCTAGTCCATCAAGGTATATTTTGGTTCTTCCAGGTGTACTTAAGTCCATTTCTTGAGTACGGTGTTATATGTATTAACCCCTTGAGTACAATGACTTAATCTCTTGAATACGATGATTTAATCCCTTGAGTACAACGATGGCGTCATATAGGTGTTAAGTCATCGTGGCGTACTCAGGGGGTGGTGTTGTAGTGGATGTCTCCTCTACAAACTAACTGCGTAGCTGCACACCACCTGCTATCACATTCCAATGTGCCGCCTTCCCTAGCAACCAACCAGATGTTACCGTATCTTAGCAACGAAACTATTCACCGGCTACTTCTCGGGTTTTCCCACCATGACTCATAGCGGCTGCTGCGGGGTATATAAGCTCTGTCTCTCCCTTGAGATTCATTCTGCCCATTTTCCTGAACAAGCAACATCTCCTCCAGCAAGCTCCACGCTGTTAACATTTCATTCAACCAGGAGGCCAGCAACAGGCAACATCTTCTCTAACGAAGCTCCTCCACATCTACCTCCTTCAACAAGCTACTCACCTCACGTCTCTACCAAGCAGCCCCTCACCACACGGCACCTCCAGCACCAGACTGTCTATCATATAACTTATATATTATATAAGAAAACCACATTAGAGTTTCCTTCCCTCCTGAGTGCTAGACAACTTTAATATCTCGATACCCCTACAGTGTTAATACGTGGCGCCACGGGTTAGAATTTCACTGAATTTTATTTCATATTGTGAATTACAGTGATGTAGGAGATTTATATATATAACCCCGTTAATATATGTGTGTGTGTGTGTGTGTATGTGTGTGTGTGTGTGTGTGTGTGTGTGTGTGTGTGTGTGTGTGTATGTGTGTCATGTTAATTGTTTTTTCTTTTATCTTTACAGGTAAGTTTCCTGGCCTGACCAACAGCGTTTTCAAGACGATGCAGAGTAGGAGTAATAAATGTTTGTCTTCTCTCTCTCTCTCGCTCTCTCTCTCTCTCTCTCTCTCTCTCTCTCTCTCTCTCTCTCTCTAATAGATCCTGTGTTGTTCTCTTGAAAGTTGTGTATATTTCCGGCTAGAATGGCACTGACTCACCTCACCGTAAATGACACTTCAAGGTTGTGCCGTATATTGATTTTTAAACAGTAACACTAGAAAAAATCTCTGGGGAGGGGTCCAAATGTTGTGTTTATTGATGTATAGTTTCGACCACATTAAAAATGAATAATCCCCTAACAGCTCATTTCACCAGAAGACTAACCTAACCTAACCTAACGTACACCCCAAGGTAGTGATTGACTCGTGGAAAATGCCAACTCGTGCGTAAATTAACCAATCCTAACCTAACCTAACCTTGACCTATGACCTTTCGACGATAAAAAAATTGTAGTTTTAGGGTTGATTATGGTAAATATACAATGTGCAAGATATGAATACTGGGCTGTGAATTATTCTGCTCTCAAGTTATGCTACATTGAGGCGTATACATACAAACAGACAGGCAAATAGATGCAGACAGGTTTACACAGACAGGCAGGCAGACAGACAGATAGATAGACAGATAGACAGAAAGACAAAGAGGTAGAGAGACAGGCAGACAGACAGATAAGTAGACACAGACATGCAAACAGAGATACACACAGACAGGCAGTCAGACAAACAGGCAGACAGACAGACAGACTGGTAGATACAGACAGATAAACAAGCATATAGATAGACAGAAAGATTCAAACACAGATAGACAAACGGGCAGACAGACATACGAACCCGCTGGAGATGATTAGAATAACAAAGTCAATTTTGTAATCCTATTAGAGAGATAAAGATGATGGCTGGTCGCTTGTGTTCTTATATGGGAGAAATATATTATGTGGTTGTAGTGAAGGTCGTGGAATCTGACGAGGTTGTAGAGAGATGGTGTTTTAGCTGTGTTGAGTCATGTCAGTGTCTTTCTACCCTTGTTTTAGCTGTGTTGAGTCTGTGGTGTGGTGGATGTAATCCTAGACAAGGTTCTTGAAACTCCAGGGCACGAGCAGTAGATATATTCAATAAGTGTACAAGACTGGGCGTGATAGCCAACCGATACAGGAACGATTACTAGGGACCCCGGACCGTAGGTAGGCCGAGGCCGATCTGAGGGAAATTAGCTAGCCAGGCAAGGGGAGTTGCTAGACATTCCTAGGACAATAAATGAGGTCTTCTAATTACTCGACTAGCGCGGTACAGACATAGTACACCGGGACATAGTAAATGAACATAGGCATTAGACATAAGCATGGACATCAGACATGCTATAATAATATGTAGTAATACAGACATGCGAATAAATGGTACAACGAATGGTAACAAGAGTCCTGGTGTCAGGCGCGTTCACACATCTTGGTATGTACATATCTATACAGAGTCATGTCAGTGGCTCTCTACCCCTGTTTTAGCTGTGTTGAGTCATGTCAGTGGCTCTCTACCCTTGTTTTAGCTGTGTTGAGTCATGTCAGTGGCTCTCTACCCCTGTTTTAGCTGTGTTGAGTCATGTCAGTGGCTCTCTACCCTTGTTTTAGCTGTGTTGAGTCATGTCAGTGGCTCTCTACCCTTGTTTTAGCTGTGTTGAGTCATGTCAGTGGCTCTCTACCTTCACTTCTGGTAACTGTTAAACGATGATTTGTATTGATAAAGAGTTGCGTTAGACACTTTTCATGCGTTTAATATGTTACATAGCTAGGATGTATGTTTTTTTTTAGCCTGTGTTTTGTACTGTACGTCAAACAAGATGGGACGCGGGGAATTTCGTGAAAAGCCTCTTATTCTCAGGTGTGTAAAGAACTGTTGCAAAATTAGGTGAATTATCATATTCAGTCAGTTTTTTTAATTCATTTAAGTACTATCTGTAACTATAGTCTAATACAGACATATAATTACTTAACGAACTGTAATTTAAGTATAGCCCCCCAAAATGTCACCTATAAAACCCATCCTTTTTTTCATATGCTTAACGAACTGTATGTAACTCGGGGGAAATTCTGCGTTAAACCCATTCCTGGTCAACTTGGCAACCGGTGAAAATCATAGGAACAAATGTAAATAAACGCGACGGGACGTGTTTGGGGGAACAGCTGACTCCCTGAATTAGCTGACCTCCCTCGACACTGCTAATTCGACCCCTGAGTTACTCCGCTGTGAGGGTCGTTTTTCCGGTGCACGAGAGTTTCCGTAAATATTGCTAATATGAATTTGGACGGTGTCCACGGTGTGTGATGCAGCTTGATATATGGTCATTATATGTTGGGTATGCTGGTGATATATCGTGATGGAGGGGGAGGGAGAGGGTAGGGGGGGGGGTATTCACACTACAGTACTCTGTTATTACTTTACTATCCGTGTCGTTCTCTTCCATTTTCTCCTCCCATTCCTCTTTCTCCACCTCCTTCATGTTATCTTCCTCTATCTTTTTCTTTCTTCTGCTCCCCAATATACCCCTTTTTCTCCACTTCCTCTCTTTCCTTTTCTTTCTTTCTCGCCTATTATTTTTTCTCCTTTTCCTCCTCCTGTTTTTCCTCATTTTCTTCTCCTTTCTTCCATTCCTTTTTTTCCTCTTCTTCTTGACTCGAGACAAGCAAATAGTCACAAATTCATACACAAACTTACGTACACGTGAACGAACACACGAGCTTGTTCACAAGAACGTACACACGGACTTAATCAGGAAATATCACATGTATACACGAACTCACAGACACATATATACAAAGGCACTCAAACTATCCAACCAGGAGCGAACTCGTGGAAATGGTTTTAAATTAGACGAATCTAGATTTAGGCGCGAGATAGGTAAACACTGGTTTGGAAATAGAGTAGTGGATGAATGGAACAAGTTACCGAACAGCATCATTAACTCGAACACGCTGGGTGGCTTCAAACATAGGTTGGATGGATAAATGAGCGATACGGGTTGGGTGTAAACGGGAGAGGCCCAGTATGGGCCAATAGGCCCGCTGTAGTTTACTCCATTCTTATGTTTTTATATATACATGAACACATGCATGGAAGTATACATGACCGCACACATGAAAGCACATAAAACATGACCATGAACGTTCGGGTAGATGTATACACAAACACACACATGAACATATATCATAATATTATAACAAATATGGAAAGTACACATGAAAGCGCACACAAACTAATACTTACACACGGACTGACACTCACTCGCTTTCGTGCGGCCTACCATATTGGCTATTCCGACCTCACTTATGTACAGTAAAACGAGTTATGAATTAAACTCAATTTACATACATACATACATACATATCAAATAAAATCATTACATAATAAACATTTTGAAAACAAAACATATTACAATATATCCCAATTTACATTTATACACTTCAGAGAAAATACAGAAACCAAAACTACAGGTCTTGTTGTTTCTGTGCCGTACTGTACTGTATGTTTTCCAAGATTTAATAGTTTATTCTTTTAATTGTATCTGGCTACAGTTAGAGTTTTGATCACATATTTAAATCACACTGAGGTTAATGAACAGTGATGTGGTTGGTGAACAGTGATGTGGATGGTGAACAGTGATGTGGATGGTGAACAGTAATGTGGATGGTGAACAGTGATGTGGATGGTGAACAGTGATGTGGATGGTGAACAGTGATGTGGATGGTGAACAGTGATGTGGATGGTGAACAGTGATGTGGATGGTGAACAGTGATGTGGATGGTGAACAGTGAATGTGGATGGTGAACAGTGATGTGGATGGTGAACAGTGATGTGGATGGTGAACAGTGATGTGGATGGTGAACAGTGATGTGGATGGTGAACAGTGATGTGGATGGTGAACAGTGATGTGGATGGTGAACAGTGATGTGGTTGGTGAACAGCGATGTGTTGGTGAACAGTGATGTGGATGGTGAACAGTGATGTGGATGGTGAACAGTGATGTGGATGGTGAACAGTGATGTGGATGGTGAACAGTGATGTGGATGGTGAACAGTGATGTGGATGGTGAACAGTGATGTGGATGGTGAACAGTGATGTGGATGGTGAACAGTGATGTGGATGGTGAACAGTGATGTGGATGGTGAACAGTGATGTGGATGGTGAACAGTGATGTGGATGGTGAACAGTGATGTGGATGGTGAACAGTACTGTGGATGGTGAACAGTGATGTCTATGGTGAACAGTGATGTGGATGGTGAACAGTGATGTGGATGAGTGAACAGTGATGTGGAGTGTTGAACAGTGATGTGGATGGTGAACAGTGATGGATGAACAGTGATGTGGATGGTGAACAGTGATGTGGTTGGTGAACAGTGATGTGGATGGTGAACAGTGATGTGGTTGGTGAACAGTACTGTGGATGGTGAACAGTGATGTATATGGTGAACAGTGATGTGGATGGTGAACAGTGATGTGTTTGGTGAACAGTGATGTGGATGGTGAACAGTGATGTCTATGGTGAACAGTGATGTGGATGGTGAACAGTGATGTGTTTGGTGAACAGTGATGTGTTTGGTGAACAGTGATGTGGATGGTGAACAGTGATGTCTATGGTGAACAGTACTGTGGATGGTGAACAGTGATGTCTATGGTGAACAGTGATGTGGATGGTGAACAGTGATGTGTTTGGTGAACAGTGATGTAGATTACAGACGGTGACAAGGATGTCAGACAAACAGGAATGGCAGACAGTATCAGGGATGGCAGACAGTAACAGGAATGGCAAACGATATTGGCGTTTAGGAGTTTAACTTCTGTCCGTCGGTTTTGTGTAGGTGTGTTTTTGTGTAGGTGTGTTTTTGTGTAGGTGTGTTTTTGTGTAGGTGTGTTTTTGTGTAGGTGTGTTTTTGTGTAGGAATTCTGGTGAGCAGGTGTGTTCTTTAATGGGAGTGTTGCAGGTGTGTTTTCTACAGCTGTTTTTGTGCTGATGTTTTTTTCATCAGATGGATTTTTCAACAGGTGTGTATTTCAGCAGGTGTGTTATTTTGTGCCGGTGTTTAGATTTGAGTGTCTGGTTTGAAATGGTGAACAAGCTTCGTGTTTTTGACAGTTGTAAATAAGATGTACGGAAGTGTTCTTAACTTTAGATGTCTAGATGGCTTTCAGTATAGAAATTATCTCCACATACGTTAATAAAAATAACTTTGTAGGGAATTTGAAAACAAACACACACACACACACACACACACACACACACACACACACAAGTCAGTTTATCAGTAACAAACACAAACTGACATTATTGTCACGTAAGGAAGAAGATCTGTCACTCTCATTGGTCCTTCTGTCTATCACTCCTCGAGATTATAACTGACAAGATAGACGGACCATCAGAATAACTTTATGAATATTGTACTACGCTTCAACATGCGTATTACATGTTAGTATTTAAGTGTTATTATCAATCTTTATTATTTGAATATAATTGAATTCCTAATAAATTAAATAGGAAAACAAAAATTAAACCTGAATAACATAACATAACATAACATAACATAACAACATAACATAACAACATAACAACATAACATAACATAACATAACAAACATATAACATAACAAACATAACATAACAACATAACATAACATAACATAACATAACATAACAACATAACATAACAACATAACATAACATAACAACATAACATAACATAACATAACAACATAACATAACAACATAACATAACAACATAACATAACATAATTTCATTCCTGTTTACTGACTGGTGTTTCAATATGCAATGATATATAATGACAAGAGGCTGTAAATCTAAACTATCTTGCCTCACAATATGTTACACCTGGCAATCACACAATAGAACAATAGTCACACACCCCTTTATACTAACCCAAATTGATTTAACCTAATTTAACCTTATCTAACCTTATTTAATCTAACTTAACCTCACCTAACCTAACTTTACATTACCTAACCTAACTTAACCTAACCTAGCTTTACCCACCAACACCTTAGCGTCCAGTATCATAACGTTAACACAGCCAGTAACACTTACCTTTTCTTTACATTAATTAGACTACATCATCAACAATTATACCTCTCACTGTGTAGATGGTCAACATATGCAAATTAGAAACACAACTTAAGCAGCTATTATTAAGACCATTACCGGATTACCATACAAATTGTTTCAGACACAACGTAGAAAAAAAAGTGTCACTCCTGGTAATATAAACCGCGTTTTCGTTGAGGCTTTTTCTCGTTAGTCTTGAGGGCATTATAAGCTATTGAGAGCAAATAAGAGTCACATATCATTACAAGGGATTAAATTTACTCTCTCACCTCATGACATATTTATTAGACTTCGATTATTCTCCCCATTGTGTTTTATCAGTCTAACAGAGCCACTATCAGGCACTGAACTGGCACTGTTATATGTAATGATGACCTAAGTAAGATTAAACTCTCTTTTGTGTATTTTGTTAACCCATCTTGTATATATTTCTTTATATTACTGTATGGTGCTCTCCTCTTCTCTCCTCTCCTCTCTTCTCCTCTCCTCTCCTCTCCTCTCCTCTCCTCTCTTCTCCTCTCCTCTTCTCTTCTCTCCTCTCCTCCTTCTTCTCTCTTCCTCGTAACTACTTATCAACAAAAGTATTTGTATTGATTACTCTCTTTCTCTCTCTCTTTTTTCTCTCTCTTAACTCTTACGACTACTACACCTATCCTTCTTTATCGCTCTCTTACTCCCCCCTCATTAATTGCTATGTAATCTGCCCTTGTATTTCTCTTTACCTCCCTGCCTACTCTTCTTAATTCCTCTTTCTTTAATATTCTTTCCCTTCATTCATTCCCACACCCTCCTTTCCTATCTTCCGTTCCTCCACTGTTCTTCATATTTATTCCATACCTTTGCCCTATACCTCTGTCCCATACCTCTGTTCCATACCTCTGTTCCATACCTCTGTTCCATACCTCTGTTCCATACCTCTGTTCCATACTTCCACTCTGATTTACATAATTTCCGTCGTATTTTTATAAACGTAAACCCAAAGTAACTTAAATTGTAACTATGATTTAGTGATTAATGTATTAATAAGATTAATCTAAAACTTAATTCTATTTGATATTGTGATTTATTTAATTTCGTATTACTAATAACGTATATCACTGTTTACGTGCTACCAAAATTAATTATGCTTGAGACTCGCCGCTTATAATATCACAATGTATTAAGTGTAAATACAAACAAACAAAGATATAATTATATATATATATATATATATATATATATATATATATATATATATATATATATATATATATATATATATATATATATATATATATATATATATATATATGTATATTACTGTCCTTTACTAACTTCGTATGTAACTTAATGACAGCTATATTAAATTCGTAGTGATAACAATGCATTTAACTTCGTAGTAACAGCTGTATTAAAATCGTAGTGATAAAAATGCTATTAATTTGCTAGTGATAACAATGCATTTAATTTCGTAGTAACAACTGTATTAAATTCGTAGTGATAACAATGCTATTAACTTGATATTGATAACGAAGTATATAACTCAAGGATTAAGACAAGAACCCAACAGTGGGGCCAGAAAATGAGAAATCTTGAGCCGTGGCAGACGACTTGACAAGTTCCAGCAGTTCCTCATCGTCGCTGCCAAACTTTTCCCCCCGGTAAGGATTTGTTGAGACTTCGCCTGTCAGTTTATTGTTAATCCTTTTTGGGGATTTTTGTCGTATTATTGACTATGTGACGACTGTTGGGTCCTCAGCTGTCTGTCCCTCCCCTCTCTCGTCCCCTCTCGTCCCCCCACCCACGTCTTGGTGGCTAGGAGAATGTATCTACTGTTTGTAAACACATGTGATCAAAATTCTATTGACACGGCAATATCTGGCATCTACGAGTATTTTTTATTCATAAGTGGTATTGGTGTAATACAAACGAATACTGATTTACAGTTTAAAATTTCGTCAGATTAACACTATGAAAAAATCCCCTATTAACCTGCCTCAACCTTAAGTAGAGGCCAAACGTTGCCGTAAATATTGAGGGAGTTTCGTCCTCAACTATACAATACTGTTCAATAAAGTCTTATACTGTTATCATTGTAAGTCTCTTAACCGCTGCGTGTATCTCAATCTGCATCTGTACATGCATGTGACCTATGGAAGCGTAATATCGATTATGGTGTAGCACTCGGCTTGCTTTTAGATCCAATGGTCGTCGGTTCGAGTCCCACGGCAGACATGTCTACATGTAATGTTTGTAGAGTCTCGAGTTAAGTCTCAAGTCGTTGTCGTAGTTGATGAGTCTCAAGGCAAGTCGCGAGTCTTTTTTAATGAGTCTCAGGTCAAGTCTTGCGTCAGTACGGATATTTTTGTTTTCGTTTACATATTACTTTAGGGCTGTGCTGAAAAGTTCTGAAGCTGTACGTCTAGCTAGTTAAGTACATTAAGCCTTACTCAACCCTCATTTGGCTGGAACTACCTCATCCTCTTACTCCACCACTGTTACACTAGACTCAATCACTGAGTCTACCTCATCCTCTTACTCCACCACTGTTACACTAGACTCAATCACTGAGAGTCCTCGTCCTCACCCCTTTCCACCACCATTTGCACTGGGCTAATCACACAGTCCCTCATCCTACTCCACCACTGTTACTAAGACTCAATCTTTGAGAGTCTACCTCATCACTACTCCACCACTGTTACACTAGACTCAATCACTGAGAGTCTACCTCATCCTCTTACTCCACCACTGTTACACTAGACTCAATCACTGAGAGTCTACCTCATCCTCTTACTCCACCACTGTTACACTAGACTCAATCACTGAGAGTCTACCTCATCCTCTTACTCCACCACTGTTACACTAGACTCAATCACTGAGAGTCTACCTCATCCTCTTACTCCACCACTGTTACACTAGACTCAATCACTGAGAGTCTACCTCATCCTCTTACTCCACCACTGTTACACTAGACTCAATCACTGAGAGTCTACCTCATCCTCTTACTCCACCACTGTTACACTAGACTCAATCACTGAGAGTCTACCTCATCCTCTTACTCCACCACTGTTACACTAGACTCAATCACTGAGAGTCTACCTCATCCTCTTACTCCACCACTGTTACACTAGACTCAATCACTGAGAGTCTACCTCATCCTCTTACTCCACCACTGTTACACTAGACTCAATCACTGAGAGTCTACCTCATCCTCTTACTCCACCACTGTTACACTAGACTCAATCACTGAGAGTCTATCTCACCCTCTTACTCCACCACTGTTACACTAGACTCAATCACTGAGAGTCTACCTCATCCTCTTACTCCACCACTGGTCGAAGTCTAACAAGAAAAAAGTTAGTGTTTTGTTGCTCGTATTCCCAGCTAGTTTTCGCCTTAAAATGCTGAGTGAAGATGAATATGATAGTGATGTATACAGACATGAGAGACTCAGACAGGGACACTAGTGAAGACGACATCTGACGCCATTGGATGGAACCAAGCAGTGGTTCTCATCTTGGGTTACACCGAACCTAAAAATGACGCTGACTGATTTCAAGAGTTCCACAAGAAAATAAAATATTAATTTAGTCTACATACTTTTCTTCAAACGCCATTGGAAAGTCTGATATTGAGTGAAAGTGGTAGATCATTCCACAGTTCAGTATACACGAAAGTTCTCTTATACAGCAACACGTTATGAGTCACTACTTGCTCTTGTTCTATAATTGTGATGATCACGAACCATTTCCACGTGATATTTTAGGCGGTCTTGAGCACTACTATTGATGATGCGATACATATGACCAAATTCTTACTTCTTCTCTATATTCAAAACTGACTTGTGTTCTGGGAGGAACATTAAGTGTATATCTTACTACTTTGGTTTGCATATCCTGTATCGTACCCTTTAATTACTGTGTACGGCCACATCCACACTCGAAATAACGTTGAATCAAAAGTTGACTCAAGATTTTTTTCTAGTAAAAATTTCAGTTATGCCTTTAGAAGAAATTGAATTTATTAGCACTTTTATAAATTATCTTTGAGTCTTGATCCTTCTCTTTCGCCTTTTATCTTAAAGTAAATTTTAAAGGGAGTCATTAGACTAGTTCACAAGCACCTTTACGGATATTGCGATGTTAAATCAACTCGCAAGTCAAGAGAGGCGAAGCTCAAGTCAAGTCGAGTCCAAGTCAAGTGTCAAGCCCCCACCACAAGAACTCGAGTCCGAAGGCGTACTCTTCAGTATACAGTACTGTGTCCGAACTGCCCTGTGATAACCATTGTCACTTGCACTTTTTATTGGTGCTGTCGCAAATTCTTTGACGTCACAGTCGGCAATAATAATAACAATAAAAGTCACAGAAATAATAATAATGATGGAGATGATGCCAATTAGCTACAAGAATCACTGTACGTTGTAATAATTATGTTAAATGTGATAATTAATATCTTAACTTTTTATCAGCAAGCCTCTCATAAGGACCCTGGGGTACTCACACCTAGTATAGCCAATAGTACAGGAGAGAGAAAGCAATATACTGTATAATGAGACAACACTGTGAGAGCCATGATCATGACACAGGCGTATGACTTAAAGATTCTTATATAACCTTGAGTGTTTGTAACTTTGTATCAGTGATTCTGATTCTCGTCCTTATGATGCTTCATTACCACCCACCTCGGCACTCGTTACT
Organism: Homarus americanus; assembly: GCF_018991925.1. NCBI lineage: Eukaryota > Metazoa > Arthropoda > Malacostraca > Decapoda > Nephropidae > Homarus > Homarus americanus. Next base: position 16,205 of record NW_024752638.1, read on the forward strand.
GTCATCCACTGTTGGCATCACCTTACTGTCATCTAACATTGGCATTCTGCACTGCCATACTACAGTAGCACTATTCTGTCATCCACCATTGATACTCTCCACTGTCATCCAGCATTGGCACCTGTCACTGTCCGTCACTGTCAACCATCATTTGCACCTGTCACTGTCAACCATCATTGGCACCTGTCAGTCATCCAGGATTGGCATCCGCCACTCTCTCCCAACATTGGCACCCCGCACTACACATATTAACCACCATTTACACCCATAGGCACCCATCGCTTGGCACCCATCACTGGCACCCATCACTGGGACCCATTGATCATAGGTGTCGCACTGCCATTTCTAGTTCGTCTCTTGACAAGGGAGACAAAGAGCTGCTGTCACCTCCCTGGGGACGTCGTCTTAGTCGTTCTTGTGATTGTCGTCGTCGTCAGCCTTAACAGAAGACTATGTACATCCGCTGACGAGGTTTCTGATAATTTTACTACTGGATGTATTGCTGACAGCGAACCACCCACTCCAACGGTT